>NC_134414.1:111716964-112016964 GCF_030867145.1 Opisthocomus hoazin | reverse complement strand
GATTGATTACACCATTCCCTTTCTTCTCATTTTGGATTGGTACTAGAAAAATATAAGAGCTACTAGCAAAATGAATGCCTACTGTATTTTTACATATTGATGCAGACAGCATAAGTTCCAAAAGATCTGTTTACTTTAGTTTTCCACAAAGTTTCTCTTTTAAACTTTAGGAGTCATCCCTCTGTCATAAGAAAAACTAGAGAGAGGTGCAATCTGAATTCAGGTGAAAGTATTAACAAACATTAAATAAAAATGTCTGATGAACTCATTTGAAAGCTATCAACAGGAAATATTCAAATTCAGTAAATAAATTTTGTCCCATCCTGAGAGAAGTGCATGCTCTAACTAGCCTTATCTCTTTGCTCAAGAAGGAAAGTATTATATCCTGACAAGAGACATCTGAAGGTTTTACTTTTAATGGATTCTAATGGATTCAAGCTTCTTCATAAGGAAAATTTCGCAGGCTTGATTTACGCAAAATTAATTGGAGAGAAGGAAAAAGAGGCAGCGGTTGCAATAGAGAGGGAGGAAGAAGCAGTTGGGAGGTGTTGAAATAAAAAGGTGTGCTGATAACAAAAGGAAAAGAAATAGCAGTTACTGGGGGCCTCGAAGCTAACAAAGTACTGATCCATTCCTGCTGATCACTCTGACTGACGAAGCCGGGGGGAACTGGCAAAATAAATAGCTCGAAACACACACCTGAAATGATTCTTTCTCCTGTTTATTAGTTTTTCAGGAAGAAAATAAATACCCTGTACCTCACAACAAAATAAAATTATTCTCTCTCCCTTCTGTTTTTGAAGTGGCTTAACCAGAGTGGATTCTTACACGTTCTGCCTTTTCATGTATTCACTGCATTCTCTCTCCTTTACACTAGTACAAGTAACAAAAGTGTTAAACAAATGTGCTGGGTGATACTGTTAATTAAAAGTGGGTAATGAGTTAAGACTGATAAAATATAGAAGTTGCAGGGCTTGGACAACATCAAGCGCTTCTCAGGCAAATCTTATCTACCCGGTTTCCCTTCCCTACGAATAGTGTTCCTTTCTCTTAAATATGGGCTATAATAATATACTAGGAGATGTTCGTTAAGTAGGTGATGGTTTAAATAAATCACATCAAATGTCCTTTGTTATGAGCTGTAGTAGGGCA
Organism: Opisthocomus hoazin; assembly: GCF_030867145.1. Taxonomy (NCBI): domain Eukaryota; kingdom Metazoa; phylum Chordata; class Aves; order Opisthocomiformes; family Opisthocomidae; genus Opisthocomus; species Opisthocomus hoazin. The sequence goes on along the minus strand of NC_134414.1, from coordinate 112,015,812 downwards.
CACACAGGTTGAGTGACTGACAGGGTCAAATAAAACTCCATTAGCACCTCACTTTAAGTGCACAGGAAACCTCATAATTCTATATCTAACTGGTAGTGCCCACTCCATTTTGATGAATACCATGCCCAAATGATCTCTGCTGTAGTGTTAAAACATCAGAAAGTTCTTTCCAAAATTAATTGACTTCAGTTTTCATTCAAAGTAAGTGCTTCAGGTAGTTCTATGTTAGCTATTGTCCAAACACTGTATGAGATTTTATGACATTTTCTTACTGTATCAAAATAAAATTGAGGACAGATATTTCAGTATATGGTGCCTGCACAGTTCTGGCAATGAATAGTATGCAGTAAAAAATTTTCCCCAACCCCCATATCCTGTCCATAGTTTTTTAGCTCGTTTTTGACCTAGAATAATCTTGTAATATGATGAGAGAGACTCATTCTCCCTTTCTCGCCTCTTTTATTATTTTCTTAGTTGTGCTGCAAGAACAAAAGAAGAAATAAAATGTGACATAGATCTAATGTGATGACAGCAAAAGCTGTCTTCTAAAATACTGATTCTTCTCTTAGTAGTGTTTTCTCAGAACACTTCTTGAAGAACTTTAGAGTTATCTGAGAATTGAAAAGACTTCACTGCCCATTTCAGCCACCAGTTTAACAAGCTCTAGAAATAATGCCAGTTTCTGAAATACAGCTTTTTATCTTAGTGTGGGTATCAAGTGCAATGCTGAATGTGCTCATGCTGTTAGCTTGAGCACAACAGACTCATTCTGTGCCCTCGTTACCACAGGCTATTGTATGCTACAGTGTGGTTTTATTTTTTGTTTATTTACAGGTTTTAAATTCAGAGCTGAAGAGCATAGCAGCACAGTGACATGCTGCAGCAATACCAGTCCTTCAGTGTTTTAAAAGCTTGAAATATGATTACAAAAAGGGCTGCTAGCAAGGGTGTTTATGATTAGCATTCCATGGAAATATCCATAGAGTTGAACCTTAAAATTCAGTTTTCAATTTGCAATGATTAAATATCACAAGTACAGGAGCCTTTGATCCTTCCTAATGCTTTCACAGTGACTTGGTGCTGTTATTATTTGTGAAAATAACTCTCCAGCTCTCAATTACTATTATTTAACAATAGACTTTTTTTCTATGGCACCCTCTGTATTTCATATTAGTCTGTGCATGTTTTAATGTGAGTGTGTCTTCTGAATGTTCAGGACTTAACCTAGTGGCTGCACATAGCTATTTATTTCTAGTCAAAGATATAAAAAGTCATGTGGTATCTGATGTGTGAGATATCTGATGAAGATAAGAGAACAATGACTCAAAAGACTACATTATAGTCCTTTATCTGTAGGCTGTCTGATCAATTTACACCAACCAAGTACTATTTCCTGCTAGTGGCTAAGCAAAAAATAGGTGTGAAAGCACTTAGGGGAGTCAGTCAAAAACTTTTGGCACATAATCTGCTTAAAAATAAAATACAGACACAATATTGAGGCCAAAGAATGGATTAACTTCACACTTTATATGGAAAATTCTTCTGTTGTTGAGTTAAAAATTAGTGATATAACATTTTAAAGATGCCAGATTACATCTGTTCTATGTTTATGTAGCTATGCAACTAGTAAATCACAAGGGACTAAACTGTTATATGACTTCTACACTAGAGAATAGAAGGAAAAAAGTGAAAGCTTCATTGATGTTGTTATTCAGTTATAAGAATGCACATGTGGGGACAAATATACTAGCAAGCACTGTACAGTTGTCCACTCCCTATAGCAGTCAGATAAAGAAGGGCCAAAAAATGAATTAAGGAGGCTTCTCCAAGACAGCAGTTCCAAGCCACCTGACATAAAATGCTTCTGTCTGAGGTCTTGGGTGAATACTGTTTCAGAATATTAACATATTTGAGATCTGAAGATGAGCAGCAGTCCACCTGGTGTATTTTTTATATATATTTATATAAGGTCTAGTTCTAAACTATGCTGTTTAAACAAAACATAACATAGCATAAATACAAAATTTAATCATTCACCCAGATAATTATAGCCAGAGAGACTTGAGGCTTGTGAATCAGACACCAGTATGTAAAATCAGGCATGAAGTATTGGGGACTTTCTAATTAGATATTCTGTTCTTTTTCACTTCCTTAGGGAAAAAACCCTTCTAATGAAAAGTATCACACCCCATCTTCCAACAACAGCACATTCATCTAATATTCTAGAAATAAATTTTGTTGTGGACAGAATTTATAGACTATGACAACCTGATGAAAGCAAGTGCACCAGGACTTCAGAGTGCAAACATGATACTTCATGTAGTATGACTGGCAGTTTGAAAAAGGAATTGTGTGTTACAACACACCATTCTGAAACTGAGCATGACAAATCAAATGTGCATTTCAGTGGATAGTATGCATAAATAATACGCAGGTCTCTCAGTCTGAAAGTAAGTTTTAGATACGGTAAAATAATAGTTTTTTATGTGAATCAGGAAGAAGGTAGAAGAAGGAAAAAATCTGTAGGAAGTTTCACTTCTTTTATATGGCTCGCAAGAGAAACAAAACAAAAAAACTCACCCCAAACAGCCCCCAAACTAATGTCCAAACCCTAAAAACAACAAATGTAAAGTAAAAATGAGGTGTCATTGTGCCCTCTTTATTACTTTTATTTTGTTGCAGCATTACTGATCTGAAAGAGTTGCTTCTGATTTACATTACCCTGAGAATACTAGGTCAAACTAATTGCTAGATCTTCTTTTCCTTTCCTGGTACACATATGTTTAACCTACACTGTTTTTCACATGAGGCTGTGGCTTGTGGAAAACAGAAATACAACCTTTTGCAGATGAATTAGAGCAACAAATATCTACATTGGGTCAAGCTGAAGGTCTGGACAGCCCAGTAGCATGCCTCTGGCACAGTCAGAAACTAGAAGTGTATCAGAGTATGGGGAATATACAACAATATTCTGCTTATCCTTCTTCAATTTTTAGCAATTTCAGCATGGACACTTCCTATACAAGGGGTTATACCCACACCTCTGTGTATAACAGTCTTTCATGAACTTTTTTTCTAGAATTTCTCTTCTTCAATGAATCATTTATATTTCTGGCATCTGTGACACACTGTGCCAGTAAGTCCCACATTTACCACAAAACAGTGTTAAAGTACTGTGTTAAAATGTGCTAGCTTCTGCTTAACTTAAAACTTCAACTGAATAATTTATTGTAATCATTTTTTGTTACAGATTTTGTATGTGAAGAATATCAATATTTTGTAAACTGGGCAGCTACATGATTACAAGTATTTTGTGAGAAATCAGTCCATGATATATAATGGATGTCAAAATATTGAATTTGTCTCAAACATTTCCAGGTTGCCCATACTCCATGAACAGCAAATCATGTTAGCTGACCAGTTTTATAACAGTATATGGGATTGCTTTAGCAGAACACTCATATAAATGTATATTTCTTTTCAATTTTGTGTCTATATTACACACGAATGTATTACATTTGAGAGAACTTGGATGTTACTAACATAAATAGAAGACTAATCTATGCTTTAGCATATTTCTGATTTTATAATAATAAAAAAGAAAATTAAATAAGAAAAGTGTGTGCCCACAGTTAATGAATATTAATGACCTAACAAAATGCAGTTAATATAACAAGTCCACAAAAAAACACATCTGTGTGTGTAACTGGTGATGTCAGCATAGGTAACAATTAGGAAAGTGTAGATAGTGTCACAGACCACTTTTGGGAACTTGTATTCAGCTTTAATCGTTTTCTGTTTGTATTTTTCTCATGTGACACTGTATTGAATGACTAAAATATGGAAATATGTAATGTGTTATAGCTCAGAAATAGGGTATTAGGGAAAATACAATAGAGAAAGAAAAATTATCTTTTGAATTAATAGCCTCTCAACATTAATTTTTAATTTTGGATATGGTTATTATGTAATATTTTGGGTAGATCATATAACTTAAGGAGAGTATATATTACCTATGGACTAGCATGTACAGACAAGTATCTTAGAGTACAGTATGTACAGTATAACACACGTACAGTAAATAGCAAGATCCCATCAACCGTTTCAAGGTATAAAAACATTTATAACAAATCAAACCGATCCAGCAAACCGAATATCCTGTCTTGACAGTGATCAGTAAGAGATGCCAAAAAACAGTAATAGGGCAGGCACTAAGCTAGCTGGGGACTGGAACACTTGCCTTGTGAGAAGAGACTGGGGGACCAGGCCTTTTTCAGTCTGGAGAAGAGACAGCTTTGGGGGGAACCTAACAGCTGCTTGGCTGTACGTACAGGCAGGTCAAACAGATGGAGCCGGGATCTTCACACTGATGCATGGCAGGAGGAAGAGAGGCAGTATGGTGAAAGAGGAGAGGTTCAGACTGGAAACAGAAAAAGCTTTTTAGTGATGGGGACTGTCAAGCAGTGAGGCAGGTTGACCAGCAAGGCTGTGCAGGCTCTGTCCTTGGAGTTTTCAAGAGCTATAAAAACCCCCTAAGCAGCCTGGTCTCATCCCAGAGCTGGCCTTGCTTTGGGCAGAAGGCTAGAATTCAGACCTCCTGACAGCCCTTCCCATCTGATTCTTTTTCAGCATCAAACAAAATGTAGGTTCAAACATCTCCCCCATAAGAAGGGAGTCTTTAAGATCCCTTGGTGGATTTTTTTTCCTAGAAACTTGTTTTAGATCTGCAGCAACAAAGTAATCTCCATCACCTGCTTGAGATTTTCTCATCCTGCTACCAACATTCAATATAAGCAGTACTTAAATTTTACAAGGTTTCGTTTGTTTTTAAAGATTCTTATCAAGGACTCTTAACATCGAAGCAAATATGCCATATTAACCTAATGTCCCAAGTAACCCTAAATTTTTTCCCACCCCAAGACGGGACAAAGTCATATTTTATTTATTAGTCATTATTTTGGTGGAAATCTGGAAATCTATAAATCTTTTAACTATTTCTCCACCCCTCTCTCCTCCTTTGTATAGGAATAACTCCTTGAACTGGAGCTCAGTTCAACAGAAACTGGGGTTTTACACAGGCCTGAGAATCTCTGGAAACTGCTGAGAGGTTCCAAACTCTTAAAAATTTCTCATCTCTTATGTTCTCACTTACAAGTCAAAAAAGGCATCTCTGAATATGCTTACAGACAAATATACTACTGTTCCAGTTGCATGAAGTGCAACCAATAAATGACCAATGAAGATGACATTCAGCCCCCTCCAGCGTAATTAATATATACATATTTAACTGTTTCTCATCCCTAATGTCCACAGTCCTCACTTTCAGAAATCAAAGATCAAATCTATGTTTTTCCTTCCACAAAGCATTATGCACAGACTTAAAAAAGGTGATAGAAATAACAAAGAATATGCTATATCTGGAGAACACCTTTCTTAGACACCCTGTTTTATACCAACAGTGTATCTGAATGCATGTAACAACGGAAAGGCATGCTATCAAAGAAATGATGGAGGAGACAAGGGAGAAAAACACCTCTGCTTTTGACCTCCATCCAGCTCCATTAGTCTTGAATGACATCTGTAAGCCATCGTAGATCTGTTACAACATACTCTAGGGGACTGAAAACAAGCATATCAGTGATATAGAGATCTAAGGCTGTATACAGAATTTCTGTGCACAACCTACCCAGGCCTCCCTGCCCTACACTTGCATTACCTCTAGGAATAATTGGGGAATACCAACCTCTCTAGCCACGAAAATCTTACTCCATCTTCTGCTCTATATACATGTACATCTCAACTGCATGACTCCCCTTCTTGGTTTGCAATGTTGTCGTATAAATATTTCCACACCTTCACCTAGCTCCCTGCACCTAGCGTAGAACACACTCATTGCTTCAACTTGCTCTAGAAAAATTTCTCTATCTTTCTTTCACTAAAATTTTGAGAGTGAATCTGCTGAAGCTGCCAAATCTGCTGGAGGCAAGTTGTTGTCCTCTCCATGTGCCAGGCTATGACTAAGGACTTCGATGTCTCAGCAAGGAGTTCGTCATTGTCTCACAGTGAAAGTTTGATATGAAAGATTTGTGTGCTCTCACTCACCAGCCGTAAGTGATGATGGTGTCCTTTTCTGTTTTATGATGTATTAACTTTCATAGATATTTTCTGTCAGTTTAACAGTTCCAGAAGATTTATCCAAATTTGTTAGCTAGTGATAGAAGTGTGCATTAAATGTGCTAGGATAGTCATGTGCATGAAACACAAGTTTCTTCATTTCCCCCTCTCCTTCTCTTGCTTTCTCTCATACACACATTAATCCTTCAAAAAGATGATGATAGTCTGTTAAAGAGATAATAACAATACACATATTTAGGAACTGTTGCTTATTGTTCTGCTATCTGAACACGTGCACATAAATGCACTAATATACCTAGGGCTTTATCAAGTTAGTTCTTAAAAATATATAAGGGAATGCTGAGGAAAAACGCATGAATGGCATGCCAAAAGTCTGTGAGGAAATTAAAATTTATTTGCTGGAAACTAAATTGTCTTCCTATGAAAACTTTTATCCACTGCACAACACCATAGCAGAATGCATCAGTGTATGTGAATGCACAGGTTTAAAATCTTTTCAATGTTCTTAAAAATTTTCTTCTGCTTATTACTGTAAAAGACAATGTCAAGGTAATGGAGTACAGCAATAACAGTTCTGAGCAGTGTTTTTAGGATGCTGTGAAAAAAAATGGTGTAAGAAAAGTTTTGTTGGATTCTCTTGTATTAAGCTGTCTTTTGTGTCTGTCAAGAGCAACACTGCTTTAGAAAGGTAACATGTTTGTACCCTTGCTGGGCCATGCAGAAATACGAATTGTGAATTGCTAGATTAAATTACAAAACCTTTTTCCATTTCCCCCAGTATTTAGTTTGTTTGGGGTGGTTTTTTTTTTGTATGTGTGGGGTTTTTTTTTATGGATTATCTATTCAGAGTTACACTAGTGACAAAACTAACCTTATAAAAAAATCTTTCATTTAGATGACTTTGATCAAGTTTCAATGCTTAGATATAATAGAATGAATGCAGACTGATATTTCATGAGATAGTCAATAAAATTCTTCTGTGACTGTCAAATAAAGATATGGCAAGCCTTATGATATGAGTGTGTAATGCTTTTAGGATTTTAACACAAACTTTGTTAAAAGTATATGGACGATTAAAGTCCTTGAACACTACCATGTCAGTAGAATGATTCTGCTATATTCCACTCATTTACATTTTTAACATGAAGGATTTTAGACATTCAGTGTATACAAGTTTGTTTATACAGCATTTTAAAATGCTTCTATTTTTAAATAAACATGTTTATTTTCATCTATAAGTATAATCACTAAAAGCTAAGCACCAGCAAGACTGATCACAAAGTTGCAATTAAACTACCCAGTGACAATCATAATTTTCAAAACATTTGTATGAGGAAACTGCTCTCAGAAGTTTATAAACAGTCTTTTTCTGTGAAAAACACATTTCTTGATTGATGGTGCTTTCATTATGCTCAAGCTTGCACAGCATATCAATGTACTTTATGAAGGGATATCTTTGCTGATGTGTGGTATAGACAAACTGCAAATGATCTCTGATAAGCTAGTTCTCGTTCTGATGACAGTCTGATCATGGCAAAAGGAAACAGGACAAACTCAGCACCTGACTCTGCATCTTTTATAGCCCATACGTAACTCCTAAGCAACTTACTGCTTGTGCATACAATCAAAACATTAATAAATAAACTACATGGCTGTTATGGGCAGACTGCTTTTCAATATGTCTTTTGTTTCTCAGATCTTCTCAACAATAGATTTAAGGTTGTTACGTTATCCTTGAATTTAGTGTCTAATTACATTTCTTTGCTGAAATAGTTTAACAAAAATTTTGGCCCAACCCTTAGCAACTATGAGTGTTAGAACCTTCTGTAACAAAGGGAACATAGAAAAAAAAATGAAGTTTCAGTGGCTAGAAGAGCAACAAAGCAAATCTGATAACAATGCTTTCTGTGAAATGAGAGATACTGATGTACTGGTTGAAGACTAATACAACATCTAGCACAAGAAGCAATCAACTCTGTCTCTGTTTATCTTTAGACAATTTGTTAAATAAAATGGAAAACTGACATTGACAAGCTTGTCTGTAACAGATTTTAAGAACTTTTTATTTACATATTTAAATTAAATGTGATAGTTATAATTAAGCAGCACCTTTACACATTTAAATGTAACTATTTTAATTTTAAAAAATCCTAAGGCATCTTGCAAAGTACTTCTAAAATAGTGTGCATTTCTTCTTTAAAAGTTAGAAATGAAAATTATTCTGACAGCAATAAAAACATGTAAAAGACTAAAAGTTGCTACAAATCTTCAGTGCTAACACTTATTCCACATAGTATATGTTGACTATTTAAGAACATCAGTATTTCTTAACTTTATCATGGGTTCTGACTATGTGTTACCTGTGCTATTTCACATCCAGTATTTAAAACAGAGGCTGTCTTGTTTTGTAGACTGTTTTGCACTTTTGATTCATATTGTACTTTTCTACCTTCCCTTAATATCTTCAAATCCTTATTTTCAAAAAAAAAAAATTAGGTGATTCACATTACGGAGTCTTTATGGCTGTAAAATATAACATTTAATTCTTGGTTTGAACAGTTTTATGACAGAGAAATACTCAGAGTGTACTGGGGTTAAATTATGATACGCTATTTGACTTCATAAGGAATGAGATATTCTCTTTGGATTTACATATTCCTATTAGCTGCAGGTCTATGCAACCAGTTTTAGCCACATAATTCTTGCTTTTTCCATGAGCATGTCCAGCACAAACTTGAAAATTTAGTCTTAAAACTAAAATCCTCTTATGATTTTCATTCCTGACAAAAGTCTACCATAAATTTTAAAAATAAGGATTGTTAATTGCCCTTTGCCTTTTCTCAATCTACATTTTTCTCTAGAAGATATAATCTTCTTGTTTTGTTTTAGCATAAAACTTCAGTGACGCATCTAAAAAGTGTTGGTTTTAAGTAAGTGTTTATTAAACCAGCCTGCCTCTTTTGATCAGCCAATCCAAATTTTAAGAATATTATCCCAGCACATTTAAACTTCTTTAAAATTGAAATGAGTATCAGACTATCTTTATCTTTTTCATGCTGGTTCTCAAGTTAAAAAAATGTTCAGATCACAACATAACCAATGTGAAGGTACGGGTCATCTGCAGTTGGTTTACCTCTGATCCTTGTCAGTGAGTAGCAAAAGCAAGTCCAGAGAGGAGTCTGGGGAAAAAGCTACTGCAAAGAGAACAGGGCCAAAGAGACACTTGGAAATCAAGCCAGCTGCAGCATAGGTCCAATGCCCACCCAGGAAACAAGACTGATGACAGTGATGAAGATAGGTATGCTGACAAGGAAGCTCTTGAAAGGGCCAGATGCTCAAGCCTGAGCTGAAATGGAGCCTCGGTGAGGGCATCATGTGAGGATATCAGGGCAATTAAGGTCTGTTTGTGCCTCCAAGGTCCTGAGAGCTTGAGGATAACAATGTGTAAAAGAGACAGACAAATATTGAGAGTACACCCGTTTCATGATCTCACTTCAAACCTCTACTCAATATGGTTTAAATATGTCTGTACGTTTGAAAAAAGGTAATAATCACTGCCCAAAGGGAGTTTATATGGCTGTGGTTGTTTGGAGTCAGCTTTAACAATCTGCCATTTCCATTAATATTTCATGTCATATTTTACCAAAGACTTTCTTAAAAAACGATTTTTTTAACCTTTACATTGTCAATTGTACACTACAAGAGAGCAGAGATGCGAAGTCAGTATTCTACAGAATGAAATCTGGATTTGATCCAGATGTGAAAAGGATCAAATGGTCTGGATGGATGGATATCCTCATTCTGGTAAAAGACTAATCCGTCCTAACAAAAGACATGTGAGTCAATACATTTTTCTTTTATAAACTTCACCTCCAGTGGCTGGCACATTTTATACTTATCTACTACCTAGACCTCAGTGCAGCTATGTCATTGTAGACCATCTGAATATCTGATTCAATATTGTAATTGTACTTCATAAAAATTATAATTCATTGTAGAATACTGAATTTCTTAAACGAATGTTTAAAAGGAGAAAAGATGAAGCATCTGGGCTGTGCAATAATTAGTGTCAGCACAAAGAAAGTCTTCAAAGTTTAACTAACCTGCTCTGTATATTGCATTCATGAAACTTTTCCCTTTTTCTGCTGCACTCACTACATGAAAATGTTTTAGACAGTAGTCAAGAAAGGAGACTGTAGAAATGCAGCCTGTACATGAAGAGTATTACTCTTTCAACAATGCAAGCTAGTAGAAGTATTTGAATTGTTAAACAGATTTTTCCCAGCATTAGTATTTGTCCGTTTTCTGAGAATAAGGTATTCTCCAGTGGGAGATAATTTTAGCTTTTCAGACTACAGTAATGTTGTGGAATTGTTGACCTATAGCTATGAACTGCTTTCTTAGGAAAAAGTTTCACTTTGCATTGTTTGAGTAGAGGAATCTGACTTGAAAAGCAGCAGCCTGTTCTTCTTGTTCGTGTAAAGGAAATACTTGGATTCAATGACTAGGGGTAAAGAGAGGAGTCAGAAAGCAAAAGCTGTGCACACAAACAAATCAAAATAAGGAATTTATTCACTGCTTCCCATGGGCAGGCAGGTGTTCAGGCATTTCCAGGAAAGCAGGGCTCCATCATTCACAACAGTTACTTGTGAAGATAAGCATCACAACTCCCAGCCTTGCTGCCCCTTCCTGCTTCTTCCCTCAGCTTTTATTTCTAAGCATGACAACATAAGGTATAAGATATCCCTTTGGTCCTTTGGGGTCAGCTGTCCCAGCTGTGGGAAACTGTCCCCAATTCTTGTGCACTCCTCAGCCTACTCACTGGCAGGGCGGTGTGAGAAACAGAGAAGGCCTTGACTCTGTGCAACCTCTGCTCAGCAATAGTTAAAATATTCCTGTGTTACCAACACTGTTATAGTCACAAATCAGAAACATAACACCATATGAGCTACTCTGAAGAAAATTAATCCTACCGCAGCTAAAACCAGTACAAAGATATATGATGGTCAGTATACTGGACATAGTTACATCCAGAAATGCCTTCTAAATTACTCAGTCTGACCATGTGCTTTACAATTCTTTCCTTTAATGAAGTAAAAATTATAGGCAGGAGATTGGCATTTTTTGCCACACAGTAGCATCAAGGAGGATTTATTGTACAAATTTCCTGAGGGAAGTATAATTTTAATTAATTAGCAAATGGTATTTTCCAAGTCAGGTTATTTGCAGCCAGAAGCTGAGAGGATGTTATTATAGCATCCAAGTACATTAAACATTCGTTCATTTACTGTGACATAAATGCCTGGTGAGACTGGAAATGTTATTAACCTCATTTTAAAATAGGGGACAAGCTACAACTGTTCTTGTCCAACCAAATACATAAGACACTCCAAAAAGACACCTAAGCCCACTTGTCATTACCCACCTATTGAAGTTAAATACATTAAGGAATTTTGCTGTTGTCTGCATTGAATGTATTTGCTCACATAAAAAAATTTCAGGCTGCAACACACTTATTCCACCTTCCTGCATCAGGTAAGTGTTTCTTTGGTTCAAATAGAAAAGATATGGCAAGAGTTGCTTAAAAATAGAGTACTAGCTGTATTCTTCTAAAAACCACAAGTCTGAGAAATAAATGGGAGAAACAATCCCCCATCAAGTTTTTTCAGCAAGTGTGAAACAGAAATAACAGGGTACAAACTTGCTTGGGAATATCTTTTCCTTGTTATGTGATATTTTTCCCTGTTTTTCAGTCTCTAATAATGTACAGTAACATTACAAGCAATTTCATTGATATTTCATGAACAAAAACTCTCATGCTGTACATTTCCATTTTCCGTAAACAGTATTTATACAGTGTGAGTATGTTGTATTGAAGTTGCTGACTCTGTTATAGATATATCTGTAGAGAAGGAGATGCAGTTTAGCAAGATAATTTAACCTTTAAGTTTGACTTTGGTGTATTTGTTTTTTCCTATTCATTTAAATCTGGACCAACAGCAATAAGGTATTTTCTAAATTAAAACAAATAAAATCATTACATTTTACACAACTTCCGATACTATGACAAAATTGTTTTCCTTTTTAATTTAACCATTGTATGTAGAGATCATATGTGTAGTAGTTCATCATATTGAGGAAAACACAAATGACACAGTTATACAGATCATGAGTCTATTTACACAGCTAGATATTTTTGAACAACAGAATTTTTCTAGAGAAAGTATATTTCCTGGATTGTATGTATGCTATTGATATACACTTTCACATAACCCATGTTTCTTCTAACAAAGACTTTTGTTTCCATATCTGCTTAAAGAATAAACAATTGAAAAATGACCTCAGAAATGGCAATATAGTAATTTTAGTCCTCTCAATTTTTTCAACATCACTCAAGAGTACGAAATTTTCACCTCTGGATTCTGTTCAATATACTATGATGCCCCTTAGAAGCTAGTAGAATAGTAAAACCTGTAGCAGGTAAATGCACACTGTATGCATAGCAGCCACAGTGATCTAACATCAATATCTCACACTAACGTCACATGTATTTCTTTTTCTGCGTAAACTCCACTATATCTCCACCTGCTTTCTTCAATTTAGTCTTATGCTTTCAATAATGCAGGTTGCTATTGTTTATCTCGTCTTGTAATTTTAGGGTCAAAATTCTCTTTTATAAACAGTGTCAGTGTTCACATATGACACTTGACTTCATTTAAGCTGAAGCTTGTTTATTGATGCAGCAGCATGTTTTCCATGCCAGCATTCAAATTAATCTGTCTCCTTTCACAGTTCGTATAAAAAGTGATAATAGAATATATTTTCTATCATAACCTTAGGTCATCTATAGAGAGATTGGAAAAATACTCTCAGCATCAGTTTAACAACTGTAGAAAGTGAGGAAAAAAAAGAACATTTTCTTTCCCAGGCAGGTAGCACCTCTGGAAGAGACTTCACATCTTTACACATAAAACCTCACCCTCCAAAACCCCACCCAACTCTACTACACAGATTTCCTGGAAAAAATTACAACACCAAAATAGTGTATCTTCTGGGTTTATGGTGGATTTATGAAAATAATTGTCCACACTTCAAATTCAAGTTAACAATGAGTGTGGAGTGATATGGTGTGTCAACCCTGGCTAGCAGCTAAACCCCACCCAGCTGCTTGCTCACCCCTCGATCCTCTAACGGAGAGGATCCGAAGGGCAAAGGGAAAAAAACTTGTAATTCAAGATAAAGACAGTTTGATAAGTGAAGAAAAACCGCGCACGTAAGCAAAGCAAAAGAAAGCGTTCATTTGCTACTTCCCATCAGCAGACAGATGTTTACTGCTACCTGTAGAGCATGACCTCAGCATGCATGATGGTTGCTTGGGAAGACAGATGCCATAACCGCAAATGTTCCCCCTTTCTTCTCATTTCCCTGTGTTTCTAATTCTGATCACAAGGTCATATGCCATGGAACATCCCTTTTGTCAGTTTGGGTCAGCTCTCTTGTCTGTGTTTTCTCCCATCATCTTTCACATCACCACCCTACTTGCTGTGGGGGCAGCATAAGAAATGCAGAAGGGCTTGATGCAGTACAAACACTGTTCAACAATAGCTAAAACATCAACGTGTTGTTAACCATTGGTGTGTTTTAATTACAGATCTGAACACAGCCCCATATGGGGCTATGTTCCCCATATGTTCTATGTTCTATGAAGAAAATCAACTCCATCCCAGACAAACTTGGTACAGTCTCAACCCCTTCTTCCATACCATTCTATGTGCTCACTGGTGGGTACCACACTATCCAATACACCCTCACTAACCACCTGCCATCTCCCCATCCTGAGACATATATATGTATATCATTCCCTTGGTCTATGGGCCACCCTGTAAAATGTCAATAAAAAGTCCGGAGTCCATTCAGCCCACAACTCAGGCTCCATCTCTTATGGTGGGTGATCAGGAGAGGAGAGGTGGTGTGTTGAGTTATTGGACACCAGAGTCAGCTCAGGTTGGGTCATTGTTGCACCTGCCTGGCTTCCTGCCAGGCACATCCTCCTGTTGTAGTACTTCCTATAAGATAAGATTCAGATCACATACTACAGCAACTACCCATTGCAGGTGAACACATAACTTATTTTTAAATGTCTTCTTTTTTTGTTGTTGTTTTTGCCAATGCTCAAAGGTGCTTTAGCCTCTTGTCTTCTTTTACTAAAAAAATCCCATGATCTCCCTCTCAAATGTATCTATTTTTTGTTTGTTTACATAATCAGACAAGATAGACTTATTAGTATGTTCTAACATACATTTGGCGTGATTTTGCTGCAAAGTTCTTTTCTCACAAAGCTTGTGGTTATTTAAACAGTTACGCATTGTAAAAATAAGCAAAATATATTCCTTTCTGCACGAAAAGCACTCTAGCATTCTTTGAAATCATGTACAATCAGTGTAAGATATTTACATTTCTGTTGATGTATTATGATGTCCGTGTTCTCTGTGTCAACTTCCAGCTCTGTTGCTGGTGGTGTGATTTGATACTTGACACCAAAACTCCTCAGGTGTGTATCTTTCAATGTATTTCTCTTTGTTACTTTGCGATAGCAAAGGGTATTCTTTCACATGATTCCCCTTTCTTCCAGTAAACTTGAGTTAGTAGGTGTCAGACACTGGAATAAACTCACATCGTATTTATATAGTCTATCATCTTATTCAAGGTCACTGAGGTAAGAAACTAAATCTTATTATACCGTCTGTTTCCTTACTTCAGGCAGTTATCACTGAGACTATGAGTATCTTTCTGTCTGCTTCCAGAGGGCAAGACAAACTTAAATGTGGTTCAAAAAAAAATCGTTTAAAGTTGGCAAGAGTTTAGAGTTAGGTCTTGAGTTCTTATTTCCTTCTCTGATTTCTGCCAGGGAAAAAAATTAGATTGCCTCTTATTCAGGTTTCCAGCTCTCATTTTCTTTTCAGAAGTAACAAATTTTCTTTTCGAAATTTCTCCTTGTCACATTGCTGCTGGTCACAATAACTCTTTATGGAGAGAAAATCAGATATGATTAAAATGTCCCTTAGTTAGCTTGATGAAGACATGGTAATAGCAATTTCCATGCAATTTTCATAAAATACCTCAGCACCTACTGAACATATAAGTAGCTCTTAACTACTATAATTTTTAATCCACCTTGCCTACTTGTACACATTCCTATTAAGAAATGTTCTTAACAGTTCTTCCAAAAACTAGAATGTTATAGAAGTAAATGCTGGAGGCTATGCAATATCCTTATGAAAACAGAGTACATTCTGCTAAACAATCTGTGTGTACATGTGCACTTGTAGAGATCATTACATGCTGAAATAAATTTTTAAGCTTTCATAGAAAACTAAGTAAAAACTTAATTCCAAGCTTGTGCTAAAATAAATCTGATTATTTTTTTTAACTAGACAGACAGCAAATATATCTGCTTTAAGTTGGTCCATGTATTTTGATACAGACATTTTCAATTTGTCATCAGTGTATATCTCTGAAGTATACTGAAGAAATAAAATCTTACTAAGTATGTATTTTTAAAAAGTATTCTCCATTAGATATTGCTTATAAATTACAGATTGTATTCTTCCTGATTTTACTAAGCACCTGCAACAAGAACTGGTCTGTCATGATAGTGAAACAAAAGGCAGTGAAGAATAGGAAGAGCAACAGTTTAGCAGTTTAACTCTTTTATGTTGAATGTGCTTGTTCATATATTGGCTCACGTTTTCTTTAAATGCATTCAGCTGCAGGTTTTCCATTGACTTTTATAAGAGGTAGGTAAGAATTTCCAAGGGCAAAAGCTATTAAGCGTAACTGGTATTATTAATGTGTTTATGTCTCCCTTACTATATTTATTATAAGCATGTTAATGAAAAGCCATGAATATTAGGGCTGATTTATAACGAAAGGGTACTGTTCACAGCCAGATTAGTGAACATTGGAAAGATTTTATTTAACTTAACCATATGCATATGCAATTTATTAAGACACTTGTATCACTCCAAAGAACAGTCTCTATTAAGAAGATCAATGACCTGCAGGTTTACTATGCTTTCTTGTGAAAAGAAATGACCTGCAGGTTTACTATGCTTTCTTGAGGGGAAAAAATTGTTCAAATATTTATTGAGAATCAATCTTTACGCAAGGAATTTACCAAATAATACAAGTACTCTTGTAAGATATGTCATAACCCATTTAGAGGTAATGAAATAGAATATAATAACATCAACATATAAGCAGAAAAACATGTAGGGCCCAAATCAGTCTTCTTGTAGGTGCCGCCTGTTTTCCACTTTCCAAACGACAACCTTGCATGGCTGCAGGGGATGTCTCAGGGCTTCGTACATTTCTGAAAGAGTCTGAATATGGGTTTGCTCACTAGCATTTACTCATAAGACTGAGCACTGCTGTCTGTTTGTTCATATCCACCACTCCTCCACCCAGACGTCTTGTAGCTTTAATGGTCATATATGGTTCACTCATCCATGTGTGAAAAGTAAGCATTTGAGCTCCTTAGCTCCTTTTTACATTTTTAATCCCATATTCATAATGCTAAGTAAACAGAATTTGAGCACAAGCCTAGATGCTTGAACTAAGCAAGACACCATTACACAATGTATACATATACACACACATATACAAAATAACTTCACATCTATGAATACACATATGTGTATAAAAAACTAACTGGCTACTAAATATAAACAAATATGAGATGAAAGGGAAGCTAAATTGGAAGTTGGACTAGATGACCATCATAGGTCCCTTCCAACTAAATCTGTTCTACTCTATTCCATTCCATTCCATTCCATTCCATTCCATTCCATTCCATTCCACTCCTATTCTATTCTATTCTATTCTATTCTATTCTATTCTATTCTATTCTATTCTATTCTATTCTATTCTATTCTATTCTATTCCAGTCCATTCCAAAAGATACAGGAAATTACTACCATTAGAAACCCAGCTTTCAGGAAACTATGGTTCAGGGGCTAATAGCTGTGTCACACAAGATACAGCCTAAACAGACATGGCCTCACAGAGGTAGATACAGATACGAGATAATGAAATTACATTTCTTAGGATCCATGACAGTTGAAAATCCATATCCATACTTTACAGTTTTTAGCAGAACATCTGGCCGAATAAGTTGATATGGAGGAATCCATGAATAACTGGTCTTGCGACCAAGAATGTATCAGTTTTCTTGAACTTATTTTAATGACAACACAAAGTAGATTGAAGCAGCCCTGAAGGTTATTGTAAGACTTATGAAGTGAGGATCAAATGTCTCTGATGAATGTTATGAAACCCTGAATGGATAGAAGAAATCAATTTTGTGTATTAGTTAGGAGCTTATAAAAGGTGACTTGTGCTATAGGAAAGTTGAGAGATGAAAACAACAGAAAAGAAGGTCCTGACCTAACATTACGAAGGACTAACACCAGCACATCAGAAGCAGTAGCAGAACCTGAACTCCTGCGATGCATGCAATCTGATGAAATCTCACTTAACAGTATCTTTCTTTATTTGTAGTAGACATACAGTTAATTTTATGCAGCCTGTAGCCGTTAAAGAAGTCACACCATAGAAGATATAGCAGGTCAGTCTGTTTGCATTTTGATGTAATATGGAGTGCTGATATAACTGCCTGCACTCTACAGAGACCTCCTTTCCCAGCTCCTTTGAGAATCATTTGGAGAATGGACCCAAACTATCCTTCAGTCAAGAGGAAGCAGCAAATGGAGTCATGCATACCTCAAGAGTGTTTCTCTGAGCTCGAGACTTTTTCTGTATTTGAAAGCAGACCATGAAACCTACTACAAAGGACACACACATCCAGGGAAACTGTTACTGTTCTCAATTGATGGGTTTGTAGCTAAAGCATTTCAGCTTTCAGTCTGTGCCAGAAGTACAACTTTTCTGCAGAAAATGTAAACAAAAATAACTATTCTTGTTGAAATTTGTTAAATTCAAAATAATATTTAAAAATGCAGGTATTACTTAACAAGAAACTTGTTTGAGTGAAATTGTAGTAATATCTAAGTATACACAAACTGTTCTCTCCAATTGGCACTGCACATCTGCCCAAACTTTTTTTATTAGAAGTGTTATAATAAAATAAGTTTTATAAATCTTTACAATATTAAGTAAAATAGGTGTGGTAATTTGACTGAAATTGAGTTAATTTTCTTCACACGGCTAGAAACTTTTCTTTCTCATAGCTAGAATGCTCATTGTTTGGATTTAGTTAAAGAAGGAATGTAAGTACTTGCTGATATCTTAGCCATTACCAGGGAAACTATCTTCCTAGGCTTCCTATCTGCCAGGTATGGGACATCTAAGGGGTGAATAGATGGACAGACCTTTACTGACATCCAGGTTGATCAATGAGAGTATTCCATACCATCAGGGTCATGGTTTATGTAAAATTGGAGTCTGCTTTTTCCAGCTCAGTAGGGCAGTACTTTGTGGGAGAACCAATCTGGGCAGAACCATTCCCGTTCAGTTCTGTTTGCAGTTGGCCTTTGGGCCTGCCAACCTTTCTTGTCTCTTCGTTCTCTCCACAGGTTCAGCTGTTCTGGACCAGAGTGCTCTCTTCCAGGACTGACTGCTCAACATGAGTGGAGTTCATGAGGAACTGCACTTTTTTATATATATTACTAGCAGTTTTATTATTAATGTATTAGTATATTAGTATTATTTTGTTGTTCCTATTAAACTGTTTTTGTCTCAACCCACAAATTTTCCCTTTTGTCCATTTCTTCTTCCCATCCAACTGAGGTGGACAAGGAAGGGTGAGTGAGCAGCTCTCTGGTGCTTAGTTGCTAGCTGGGGTTAAGCCATGAGAGTAGGTAAGCTTCAATCATCAATACTTAAACTAATTTACCTTGATCATTTGTCTTGGTCTTGTTAGAGGTCCAATGTAATGTATTCTTCATGTTAGGTGGTTATCATGTCATGGTTGTCGAAAATGAGCTTAGTAAATATTGGATTTCTCAATCTGTTTATTAACAAAACAACTTCATATTCAAAATCCTTAGTGTTTTTTAAATGACACTAAAGAAAATCGGTGGCATGTAAAATTTTTTGACAACTGTTAAGTAAAACTGATTTAAATTTTAAAATCAGAAGACTGTTTTTCAATTACTTTTTTAATGAGGACGTGGATAGTTATCTGTGAAATTTCTACTTACAAGCAAAAAATGCCTACTGACTTTATCAACAATAACACCTACTTTAAGTGGCAGGAATACTCTAAAGGTATTTGGCTCTTTTTTAGTCGTTCTCTGAAACAAAAAAAAAATCCCAAATCATATTAGTTTCTTTCTTCACTGAAAATAAATATCTTTGCTAGTTTACATGATATTATCATAGAATGACTGGAAACTCATTCAAAGATAAGTAGAAAAAAACTGCTACTCATTATG
The DNA here is from genome assembly GCF_030867145.1 of Opisthocomus hoazin. NCBI lineage: Eukaryota > Metazoa > Chordata > Aves > Opisthocomiformes > Opisthocomidae > Opisthocomus > Opisthocomus hoazin. Next base: position 111,996,223 of record NC_134414.1, on the reverse strand, counting down.
TTCAAATAATTAAAAGGCACAACAGATAGAAATGCAGCACTCTATAACTGCAGAATACATTTCATAAAACTTCAGGGATATCACCAAAATTATGTTTTATAAGCCACAGAATTCTATCAAATATTCCTGTATTTTAGCCCCACTAAATCACAGTTTAGTGAGGATTATGTTGGTTTTTCTTTAGATGTAATCAAAAGATACTCAGATTTTTAAACAGACTTCACCCTTCTGCAAAGTGCCTACAAGTTCTTTGCACTTTCAGTGACAACATTGCTGTTCTTAAGAAAACAGTCATAATGTGCATAGGTAAATACTTATTTTAAAAGTAGTTTAATCTGTTATACCAGTGGCTCCCAGATCATGGTCTGCAAGCTAATCAATTTACAGAAGAATGTCATAATGATCTTCAGATAGTTCAGAAATTATATAGTTTTTACTGATCTAAAGACTTAAAAAATTATCTACATTAGAATTGTTCTTATGACTACTTTCCAACTTTGCATAATTTTCTTTTCACATTCAAAAGCTAATTTTTTCTATCATATAGTGCATGTGATTGATTTGTGATAGATCATTATATTTTAAACAGACTTTTTAATTGTCTTTGACCACTCAGTTCTGGTTTGCAAAACAAGCAGATTCTATCAGCCAACTTATCTAGTTGCTAGATCAGATCACTGCTTTTAGAGTGGAGAACGTATTTCTCCAAAAGCATAAACTTGACAGTCACATACTTTTTTAATAATAAAATATGCAGTTAAAATCAATACAATTAGTATTCATTTTTTTTTCACCACAGGCATAACTCTAAGGACTTTTTATAGAAACTATCCATGCCATGGGTAAAACTCTTAACCCCTGTGTCATTGGTACCTTGGTACCTTTCAAGGAAGCTAGAGACAGAAACCTCTTTGCCATTGTCCCAGTCTGATGTCAGGGAGATTTCCATACGATCTCAAGGACAAGATGAAGATGCAAACGGAGTCAGGTGCTGTGCAACCTTGTAAACTTTATTTCGGGGAACCGGGAATCAGAGGTTGGGCGGGGATGGCAGTGGGGGGAGGACAAGAGAAAGAAAGAAAGAAAGTCGAAAAACCTCAGCAGGCAAGGAAAAGAGTGCTGGGGGGGGGGCAGAATTGGTTAACACCACCACAGAATTGACAATGTCCAGTGATGTCTGGTCGGCTCAGTCTCTGTGTAGGTGTGGAGGTCTTGTCGAGGACGAGGTCGGTCAGCAAGGCGGCGAGGAGGAGAGAAAGAGGGCTCAGAGGAGCATGTGCTTCCATTTTATAGGGTCATTTGCCCATGCACCATATGTGCAGTTCGTGCCATACGTGCTGCCCACTTAGACAAGTCCTCTCTTGCCAGTCCGCATGCTAGTCCACACGCAAGCGCTTTCCTCCAGGTCATCGTGGCAGCTTTTTCGGAGGCCAGAAAGAGACGACAACGGCAATGTAGAGAGGAAACCAGTTTGCAGCGGTCTTCTACAGCCATACACCCTCCTTCTGTAGTATGAACAGTATGTAGTAGTAATATGGACACTACCCCAGGGGTAGTGTCATGAATCTGAAAATTTCAGGATGAGACTTAAGCTTTGCCTTGCAATGACACAAAAAAACCAAACCTCTCTGACTCAGAATTAACACAAAATTGCAAAACACTGTAAATCTAATTATGCAAATTATTGCTTCAAGTCACTGTACAGCAAAAGTAGAAGTTCTAATCTGCACTTCCTCATCTCAGGTAACTACACCAGCCCCTGTAAGAGAACAGTTCCCATGCCCATTTCTTACATGTGAAAGGTAGCTCACAAATCCTGCTCTTATCCATATTAAACAAACCCAATAAAAATCCATTTCTAAACATCTGTTCAAAGGATGTTGCATTCTTTGAGTTAGGTAACCATTCTCTGGAAGGTATGCCTCCCTTTGTTCCAAATAGCATAATTTCAGAGTAGGTCAGGGCAGAGGGTCTGGAAGACATCCACATCCACATGTGTCTCATCTGTATCATGATTCCTTCGAACTCCTCTATTCATCCTGGTTGCATGGAATGGAAACTTGGAGATGTGAAATCATTAACAGCAGCAGCAGAGAGCAGCCACACAAAAATGAAGCCTGAATCAACCTCCAGCAATAGATGGTTACAAAAATTAGAGGGAGGGAAAAAAACCCAAATACTGATTTTTGAAAATAATCTGTTCCGCCAGTTCACTCAATCTTAATGTCATTAATTGAAGCTATTAGGGATTCAAATCTTTAAACATTTTGTGTTGTTCTGTAACTACGTAGTTTTATCGAAATAACTAAGGTTGTTGCTGTAGCTGCTTTGAGTTTCTCCAGAGTAATAAAAGCACTAAGATCATAGCAATGAAGATGGTAAAGGTTTAGATTTCAAATACTGATGTAAAAATGTTTGTGTATTATTTCAAACATAACAATGTGTTCTGTTAACTTTGAGTGATTCTTTTTAGAACCTGTATTGTGTCTTTAATAAAACAAAACAAAACAAAACAAAGCAAAACAAAACAAAACAGTAGTTCCTTAACAGAAATTAACATGAAGTGGAAAAAAAGTGGAAAGCGCATGGCAGGTATCCAGGGAAATTACAACTATGTCAAAGCAAATTATTATCTACCCTGTATGATACTTCAGTTTTACCATCAGAGAAACACCTGTGGATATAACCTTTCAAACAGGCATATCTTGTTTAATTTAAGAATAATGTTTTGGGGGCAGTGAGAATTTGTCTATGAAGAAGCATTTACCAAAGGCCTCTATTGTACTCAGTACTTATGAGTTCCACACAACAAAGCAGGCTGGGTCCAAAAGAAATCTTCACCAATAAAGAGCTGTTAAAGAAAGAGACCTGTAAGGAACTGGACTCCTGGATTATGTCTTTGACTTTATTAAATTTTTCTTTTAGGAACCTTTCAGTCTTGTATTAATGGTCCTGATTTAAATACATTTTTTTTCTAAAATACATTTATTTTAATTCCTCCGGTGGAATACAACCGTGCAAGCCATAAAAGAGAAGAGACCAGAAGGCGGACTTTCAAGATCAAAAGCTGCCTATCCTCCCTGTACAGCAGGATCTCCTTTCCACGACTAATTTCAAGAGATGATCAAACATGTACAAGAGACCAAAAGATACACAAGTCTGAACAAACATATCCTACAGTAGCTACAGAATGAATCTATTACTTCAGTAGAACGTGGAAAAAGGTTCACAATTATTCACTTGACTAACAAAGCCTGAGCTGTAAAAAGACTAAAGCTAGTAAGTCTGAAGAGAGATGCAAATGGGAAAGCAGGAGTGGAAAGCTTTGCTAGTTTTTGTGCGAGCAGGTTGTGCTACAAAAATAAAGGTCAATTGACAAATTTAGAAAGTGGAAACAGAATCATTGCATCATACTGGACACTTACTGTATGTAGCAAAAGAGCATAGATGTAAAGCCCGCTAAGGCTGTTGCTTTAGCATTGGAATAACAGGGCAGAATGGTGCTTACAAACGGAAGTACAAATTCAGGTTTAGTAGTCTGTAACATTGTTTTAAAATTAATGAAAATATTTTCTGAAATGCTAAAAAAAAGATGATCCACACCTGAGTTTTCAATTCAAATCCCAAAGTTCTATGGTGCAATAGCACATTGCCCTGAAGCAGTGAAAATACATTTTTCTGTAATACTGTGAATCCCAAACTTGTTTAATAAGAAATAGTACTATATTTTCTGACTTGTAAAACCAACCTTACCCAAAATTTCACCTGAACATAAATATGTGATCAAATTACAATAGGCTGAGGTGGTTCAAGTCCAGTTAAAAGGGTTCATGGTGGCTCATACACACAATAAAAATATTAGATATACAAAAAGAATGTCTGTTTTAAAATATATATAAAGAATATCTGCAGGACTTGAACAGAACTCCATCAAAAACTAAAATCTTTGTTCTTTCTGAGATTCATATGACTTCAAGTCACTGCCATTAGTTTTGAAAGGAGGAAAATAGTAAAAATTTAAAATAAATTAGTTAACAACTCACACAGAGTAAAACAATAATAGCTCAGGTGGCCTATTTCACAAAGACCACAGGTTTGTATGATTCCTCTCAAAGTCCCTCAGATTGTGTGAAATAGAAAGGATGGATAAAAGGGGTGAAAAGCACTACTAAAACTTCAAAAAATTAGCTGCAGATGTGACTGCTACTGTAATAGTAATAATGGAGCCTCCAGAAAAAAAGGTGCAGGGTGCAAGCTCACATGTATTCAGGGAGCAAAGAAGAGAGGTTAGAAGCATGGAAAAAAGGCACATTCAAAGCAACAGAAGATCTTACCTGGCTATGCTCAAATACATAAAAGTATATACTTGTCTAATGAAAGGTACTATAAAGCTGAACCTTGGGAACCACAAATTGACAATTGCCTGTGAAGTTCACCCATTTCTTAGATGAAGTGGACTTCGATATTTTGAAGGTCAGTACTATCTATAGGACCCAAGTTGTACTGCCAGAACAATGGGAGGAGTCAATATGTGTAGGGTGTGCAAAGGAATATCTTCTTTTGGAAAAAATAGTGAATATTGCTGGAGAGCCTTTTTTAGCCAAAAATGAGCTAGCATCAAATAGTATAACTATGTCATGGGCACTTATAAATCTGAGGCTTAAATAAGGTGATCTTTTTTTCTTTTTTCTTTTTTTTTTTTTTTTAAACAGACATTTATGCTTAAGATTTCGGAAAACTTCAAGAAACTGGAAAGCCTGTACCAACAAATTAAGACCTGCTTGTAATGATATGATTACTTAAAAGAAAGCAGGTTTTTTTACTTTTATCTGCTATATAGAACATAATTGGTGGTAACTACATGTTTACTTTTCAAAGTATGCTCAGAAGAAGAAATTAAAGCCTACAGGAATTATACCTGATTTTACAAACACATGTAGGCGTATTGACATAGTATTATCTAGATCCGTCCCACATGACCAGTCACAGACTTGTTGATATGACACATATACACCTCATTCCTAGTTTCAAGTCAGCAACAACTACGAAAAGAATCTCAGGATACAGAAGCATAAGGAACTCAGATGGGGCTTAAAGATCACATCCCGTGAGTTCCGTCAGGTGAGGCAATAGGCCAGCTTTTTGAATTTTATTTGATTTATTTAAAGCTTTGGCTAATATGTCTTTGACTGACAGAGAGGATTTTGGAGTGCCCTTGCCTTCATTTTAAACAAGTGGAATCTTTTTCTAAAACAGCCCAACTGTTAAAAAGAGCTGAACTTAAAACTGCCCTGGAAATAGACTTTGCAGAACAATCAGACAAAAAGAATAGAAGGTGACATATAATAGCATACGAATGGCAGGAATAAAGTTAACCAGACTCAAGTTTTTAATAAAGAAAAAATCGATGATATTCAGTAAAAGTAACAGAGAACAGATTAAATGTGACTAAAAATAGATATTTTTACATGACAGATAATTAATTTGCTGTATCAAGATAATGAAATACAAAAGAAGCATTCAGAAATGATAAAAAGATTTACATTTTTATGCACTATATTGCATTTCATGGAACTAATTGCCTAATGATAATACAGAATAGTAATGTATGTTCACCCTTCTGCTTCCTGACTTTTTCTCGACATCTTTGACATTTCTAGTTTTCCTGCAACAGGGGCAACTATGTTACAGGTTCAGTGTGACATCTCTCAATCTCACGATGACTCATTTTAGAATTTTAACATTTGGAGTGAAAATTTAAAATAAAGTATTTCTTTTTCAATTCAAAATCTAGATATTTACAGAGATACAGATAAACAGAAAACTGAAGTTTTAATATTAAGACTTTGCTAATAAGTATATTTTGTTTGTGCTTTAGATTATAGGAAAATTGAAAGAGGGAAAAAAGAGTGCCTCTTAGATACTCATGACAGTAAATAACTGCTGGGATGCATATTATTGACCACTACTCTAAAGCAGTTTCTTCAGTCTTGGCTTATTCACTTACCCTAGCACCCTGAATACTTAAAGTGCTTCTTCAGTAATGAAAGTTCTAGTTACAAAGCTCCCTGCTAAGAACATGTAGCTGAGACCATTAACATCTTGTCTTTTGATTTAAAGAACATTATATTATTAGTATCTTCATTTTTATATTTTTTTATGGTCAATGAGTCAAAAAGAAAACAAGCTTGAATCAGAGGCAATATATAATATTGGTCCTGAAAATGAGTGTTAAATTATATGCAATATGCTAGTTTTCATCCTTTTAATGAGGGGAAAAGGATTACTATCAATAATACACTACATTTCTGATCTGAGGTATCTGCAAGTTTCATTGCAATTAGCTTGTCTCTGTGATTCAGACTAACATTCTTCACGAAAGTCACCTGCAGAATATATGGAACTTTATCTTAAAATCGACTAAGATTCTAGCTCATGTGGCTCTTTTGAATTTCCCAGGCTGTTCCAGATCCTCACTCCACTGATTGCTGGAAACTTCCTTTAATATCCAAGTTAGATACATTCACTGAAAATTTATGCTCATTTGTTGTCATGTCTACATACTTTCTTTGCTTTAAATATTTGCCGTAATGATAAATCCGTATAGATCAGTGATATTCCAGTCAGCCTTTTTTTATTAGACAAAGCAAGTTAGCTTATTTTGTCTCCTCTCTAGTCCTGTCAATAGTAATAATGTTGCCTAGAACGAGTCAGACAGCCCCACGTATTACAACTGCCTCAACTAAGAAAAAAAGGAGGGTCATTGTCATAGGTGATTCCCTTCTGAGGGGAACAGAGGACCCGATGTGCTGACTGGACCCATCCCACAGGGAAGTCTGCTGCCTCCCTGGGGTCCGGGTTAGGGATGTTGCTAAGGAACTCCCTGGTCTGGTGCGGCCTTCTGATTACTACCCCCTCTTGGTAATGCAGGTTGGCGGGGATGAGATCACAGAAAGAAGTCCCAAGGCCATCAAAAGGGACTTCAGGGCACTGGGGCGACTGGTTGAGGGATCAGAGGCGCAGGTGGTGTTTTCCTCCATCCCATCAGTGGCAGGGAACAGCACTGAAAGGGGCAGGAAAACTCACCTGGTTAACAGGTGGCTCAGAGACTGGTGCCATCAGTCAAATTTTGGCTTCTTTGATCATGGGGAGGTATACACAGCACCGGGCCTGCTGGTGACAGGTGGATCGCAGCTATCTCAAAGGGAAAAAAGGATTCTTGGCCACGAGCTGGTGGGGCTCATTGAGAGGGCTTTAAACTAGGTTGCAAGGGGGAAGGGGATATTGCCCAGCTCACTAGGGATGAGCCCAGGCTTGGTGTGCCAAGGCCAGGGGTGAGATTGACAGCCCAACTCAAGTGTGTTTACACCAATGCATGTAGCATGGGCAAAAAACAGGAGGAGCTGGAAGCCATTATACAGCAGGACGGCTACGACTTGGTCACAATAACAGAAACATGTTGGGACAACTCGCATGACTGGCATGCTGTCATAGATGGCTACAAACTCTTTAGGAAAGACAGACCAACAAGGAGAGGTGGGGGAGTTGCTCTATATGTGAGGGAGCAAGTAGAATGCATTGAGCTTTGCCTGGGGGCAAACGAGGAACAAGTTGAAAGCTTGTGGGTTAGAATTAAGGGACAGGCTCATAAGGGTGACATTACGGTGGGTGTGCACTACAGGCCACCTGACCAGGAGGAGGAGGTTGATGAGGCCTTCTACAGGCAGCTGCAAGCAGCCTCACAGTCACAGGCCCTGGTTCTCATGGGGGACTTAAACCACCCTGACATCAGCTGGGAAGACCATACAGCAAGGCACATGCAGTTCTGGAGGTTCCTACAGAGCATCGATGATAACTTTCTGATGCAAGTGGTGGAGGAACCAACAAGGAAAGACGCGCTGCTGGACCTTGTGTTAACAAACAAGGAAGGACTGGTGGAGGATGTGAAGGTCGGAGGTAGACTCGGCTGCAGTGACCATGAAATGGTGGAGTTCAGGATCCTGTGTGGAGGAAGCAGGGCTATAACCAGGATCAAAACCTTGGACCTCAGGAGGGCTGACTTTGGCCTCTTCAAGGAGCTACTGGGAGGAATCCCGTGGGCCAGGGCTCTTGAAGGCAGGGGGGTCCATGAGTGCTGGTCGCTCTTTAAACAACACTTCTTCCATGCACAGGAGCAATGCATCCCCCTGAGAAAGAAATCTTGCAAAGGAGGCAGGACACCTGCATGGTTAAACAAGGAGCTTCTAGCGGAGATCAGGCAGAAGAGAAAGGTCCATGGAATGTGGAAAGAGGGGCAGGCCACTTGGGAAGAGTACAGATATGTGGTGAGAGCATGCAGGGATGCGACGAGGAAGGCCAAGGCCCACCTGGAATTGAAGCTGGCAAGGGATGTCAAAAACAACAAGAAGGGCTTCTTCAACTACATCAGCAGCAAAAGGAAGGCTAGGGACAATGTGGGGCCGCTGCTGAATGAGACGGGTGTCCTGGTGACGGAGGATGCGGAGAAGGCAGAGCTACTGAATGCCTTCTTTGCTTCAGTCTTCAGTGCTAAGACTGGCCCTCAGGAATCCCAGGCCCGGGAGGTAAGAGAAGAAGCCTACAAAGAGGACGACTTTCCTTGGTCGAGGAGGACTGTGTGATGGATCACTTAAGCGATCTGGACACCCACAAATCCATGGGCCCCGATGGAATGCACCCATGAGTGCTGAGAGAGCTGGCGGATGTCATTGCTGAGCCACTCTCCATCATCTTTGAGAGGTCCTGGAGGACAGGAGAGGTGCCCGAGGACTGGAGAAAGGCCAATGTCACCCAATCTTCAAAAAGGACAAGAAGGAGGACCCAGGGAACTGCAGGCTGGTCAGCCTCATCTCCATCCTGGGAAAGGTGATGGAGCATCTTATCCTGGAGGCCATCATCAAGCAAGTGGAAGAAAAGAAGGTTATCAGGAGTAGTCAGCATGGATTCACCAAGGGGAAATCATGCCTGACCAATCTGATAGCTTTCTATGATGGCATGACTGGCTGGGTAGACGAAGGGAGACCAATGGATGTTGTCTACCTTGACTTCAGCAAGGCTTTCGACACTGTCTCTCATGATATCCTCCTAGGGAAGTTCAGGAAGTGTGGGCTGGATGAGTGGTCAGTGAAGTGGATAGAGAACTGGCTGAATGGCAGAACTCAGAGGGTTGTCATCAGCGGCGCTGAGTCTAGTTGGAGGCTGGTAACAAGTGGTGTCCCCCAGGGGTCAGTACTGGGCCCAGTCTTGTTTAACTTCTTCATCAACGACCTGGACGAAGAGTTAGAATGTACCCTCAGCAAGTTTGCTGATGACACCAAACTGGGAGGTGTGGTAGACATATCGGAAGGCTGTGCTGCCATTCAGCGTGACCTGGATAGGCTGGAAAGTTGGGCAGAGAGGAACCTGATGAGGTTCAACAAAGGCAAATGCAGTGTCCTGCACCTAGGGAGGAACAACCCCATGCACCAGTACAGGCTTGGGATGGACCTGCTGGAGAGCAGCTCAGCGGAGAGGGACCTGGGTGTCCTGGTGGACGACAGGTTAACCATGAGCCAGCAATGTGCCCTGGCTGCCAAGAAAGCCAATGGAATCCTGGGGTGCATCAAGAAGAGTGTGGCCAGCAGGACGAGGGAGGTTAACCTTCCCCTCTACACTGCCTTAGTGAGGCCTCATCCGGAGTACTCTGTCCAGTTCTGGGCTCCCCACTTCAAGAAAGATGAAGAGCTACTGGAGAGAGTCCAGCGGAGGGCTACAAGGATGATGAGGCTACTGGAACATTTCTCCTACGAGGAGAGGCTGAGGGAGCTGGGCTTGTTCAGCCTGAAGAAGAGAAGGCTGCAAGGGGACTTAATAAATGCTGATAAATATCTGAAGGGTGGGTGTCAGGAGGATGGGGCCAAGCTCTTTTCAGTGGTGCCCAGTGACAGGGACAAGGGGCAATGGGCACAAACTGAAGCACAGGAAGTTCCGTCTGAACATGAGGAAGAACTTCTTCCCTCTGAGGGTGACGGAGCACTGGAACAGGCTGCCCAGGGAGGCTGTGGAGTGTCCTTCACTGGAGATCTTCAAGACCCGCCTGGACAAGGTCCTGTGCAGCCTGCTGTAGGTGACCCTGCTTCAGCAGGAGAGTTGGACTAGATGACCCACAGAGGTCCCTTCCAACCCCTACCATTCTGTGATTCTGTGATTCTGTGATTTTTGAAACCAAAGTAGCTATAGTATTTCATCTTCAATTTATTTTTGCTGTGATAGATAACAAATCGTTCATGATATTTTGAATGGGAACGAATCACTATTTCACTTAATGCTAGTAATAGACTCCTACCTCTAACAGAAAAATATCAGTACTGCAAAGTGTAATAAACACTTGTATCTTCCAAAATCTCCCTCTTGGATTTTATTTTCCTTTAAATGGGAATCTTACATAAATGTAAGTTTTCCTTTTATTTCTAAAATGTATTTATTTCCCATGGAAGAAAAAACAACAGAACTAACCAAAACTGCAACGAGGTAGTAATGCAGTGCTGCAGAATTACTATAAGCTGTTTTCTTACAACCTTCTGAGGCTCTGTCTGCACTACATAAGATGACACTAATTTTAGTAACTGTTTAGACTTTTTCCCATTTTAACATGCTTGCTTATTTCATGGGCATGATCAAAAGAAAGTTTCTTCTTTACTATAATACAGAGAGAAAACACATCAAAACTGGCTCTCTTCATGTTAAATGGAGACATTCCTGAACAGCAATAATTTACGTATCACATGTTATGTGTAGGTGTGTGTTGCTGACTGCATGCAATGAGTATGTGTGCTTGAGAAGGCAGGTGTTACGTTCACAAGGAAGATGAACTTGCTGTATAAAAGCTAGCTAGAAAAAAGCTGTCAAAAATATCCTCAGAAATGTAAAAAGAATGCTTGCAGCTGCTCTACATTTGACCAAAACCAAAAGGGAACAACATCTTCAGACTATGCGACACTTGAAACAGAGATGTCTGGTAAATATGATTTCTGGAAAACTATTCTTCTATGGAAAGATGTAGATTTTATAGTGACAATGCATTTATCCCACTGTCTGTGAAAAAAATGAAATCAGTCTTCCTGCATTCCTGTCACTGTTCAAATGTGGAAAGGTTTCTGCAGACTTTCACATAAAGATTCTACACTGATTTCCTTTGTATTTATAAGGTTTATAGGAAAACAATTCTGACAGGAGCAAAAAGAGCACATGAAATATTTTTCCTTTGGTCTTTACATTCCCTAAATACCTGTTGGAATGGAAGAAACAGGAGATATTGCTCAACATCCATTATATCTTCCAGCAGAATGTTATTAATGAAAAAAATTAATCAATAGTATTCCCAAGGGAGCACCCTGCAACACACTCATACATTTTCATAAGATAGTTTACATACTATATCTGCCAGGTCTTGTTGATATAAACCAGGGATGACTCATCTTATATGGTGGTTTGTGATTCTCCGCGCTTTTCAGATTCACAGTTTAAAAACACAGTCATTCTAGCTTTGAATTCTCCGAAATGTGTCTCATAGCATTCATCGCCATTCACTGAAAGTGGGATTAAAACTAAAAAGAAAGAAATAATTACATGTGAATGTGCCCATATTTTACAAACAAATAATTAGGTAATAGTATTCCCAAGGAATCTACACGTACAGAAAGATTTTAAAAACTCTTTGGCTAAAATCAATAAGGACAGATTTGCAGCAAGGTTAGCTAGTTATCCTACTGCATTTGGGAGCAATGCATAATATGGAATCATAGAATCAAAGGATGGTTTGGGTTGGAACAGACCTTAAAGATGATCTAAATCCAACCCCCTTGCCATTGACAGGGACACCTTCCACTAGAGCAGGTTGCTCAAAAGCCCCGTTCAACCTGCCCTTGAACACTTCCAGGGAGAGGGCATCCACAGCTTCTCTGGGCAACCTGTTCCAGTGCCTCACCACCCTCACAGTAAAGAATTTCTTTCTTATATCTAGTCTAAAGCTACACGCTTTTAGTTTAAAGCCATTAGCCCTAGTCCTGTCACTACATGTCCTTGTAAAAGGTCCCTTTCTAACAGAAAAGTCCCTCTTTAACAGAACTTATTTGTGGTTTTGTGCTTTGTTCCACCATAAAGTTATTTCAAGTTTCATCAATGCATTTCTTTAATAAAAACAAGACAAAAAAAACACCCGTAGAAAAATAAGCATTTCAGACTGGCTTTGAAAAGTGCCTAAAGTGAATTTTATAGAAACAATGGCAAGTTTGGAAACCTCAAGTGAAGACCTACAAACAGTCGTAAAAAATGAGATTAACTTGAAGTGATGAAGATCACAGACAAGAATAGAAACAAATCACAGAATCAAGAATGCTTTGGGTTGGAAGAGACCTTTAGAGGTCATACAGTCCACCCCCTTGCAGCGAGCAGGGATATCTTCAACTAAACCAGGTTACTCAGAGGCCCATCCAACCTGACCTTGAATGTTTCCAGGGATGAGGCCTTCACTACCTTTCTGGGCAACCTGTTCCAGGATTTCACCACCCTCATTGTAAAAAATTGCTTCCTTATATCCAGTCTAAATCTACCCTCTTTTAGTGTAAAACCATTACCCCTTGTCCTGTCACAACAGGCCTTTCTAAAAAGATTGCCCTCTTCTTTCCTATAGACCCCCTTCAATTACTGAAAGGCTGCAATAAGATGTCCCCACAGTCTTCTCTTCTCCAGGCTGAACAGCCCCATCTTTCTCAGCCTTTCCTCGTAGGAGAGGTACTCCAGCCCTCTGATCACTTTTGTGGCCCTCCTCTGGACCTACTCCAACAGCTACATGTCTTGCTTGTGCTAGGGGCTCCAGAGCTGGACACAGGAGTCCAGATGAAGTCTCACCGGAGCAGAGTAGAGGGGCAGAATCACCTCCCTTGAGCTGCTGGCCACGCTTCTTTTGATGCAGCCTAGGATATGGTTGGCCTTCTGGGCTGCAAGCACACATTGCTGACTCATGTCAAGCTTTTCATCCATCAGTACCCCCAAGTCCTTCTCAGCAGGGCTTCTCTCAATCCCTTCATCCCCCAGCCTGTATTGATATTGGGGGTTTCCCTGACCCAGATGCAGGACCTTGTACTTGGCCTTGTTGAACCTCATGAGGTTCACACAGGTCCACTTCTCAAGCTTGTCCAGGTCCTTCTGAATGGCATCCCGTCCTTCTGGTGTGTCAACTGCACCGCTCATCTGCAAACTTACTGAGGGTGCATTCGATCTCAGTAAGTCATTGATGAAAAAGTTAAAGAGCACCGGTCCAAGTACGGACCCCAGAGGGACACCACTTGTCACTGGCATCCATCTGGACATCAAGCTGTTAACCACTACCCTCTGGCTGTGACCTTCCAAATGGTTCCTTAGCCACTGAACCGTCTACCCATGTTGCCTTTGGAAATTCAGGATGGTACAAGAACTGAACAAGTGATTATAACGTGGATCATTTGGAAGGAGTCATCACTTTCAACATTTCCCTTAGCAGTTCTCATCAAGATGGCGACAGCTCAAATTAATTCAAAGACACCATCTATCCTGCCCTAAAAAAGTGATCCCTGATGCTATGCTCTGTCTCCCTCACATCTACCCAGCATATGGGCAGACTGCAGACGTTCTGCCTAGACAGGCCTGGCAATGATCTTCATTTTGAGGAATCCACAGGCCTTTGGATACACAGGCCCTCTTAGTGCACTCTCCAGCCATTACTGGCTCACAATTTGTGGGCTGGAAAGTGGCCTCTGGCTGGCCTAAACCGTGTCCTCTCTCATGCAGGCATGAAAGAAAAGGAACCTTGTAATCTTTGACTGTGAGAGAGCAATTGAATAACATTGCCAACTGCAGATCCACAGAGAAGAAAAAGAAGTGACATGCAAGCTCGTGTCAGTTCACCCCCTTCAAAGATGAAAGTTACCTCAACAAAAGCTCCTGGTTAATGAACTCCAAAAATCTGTTGGCAGTTGTGAGAGGATCAGCATGGTTATGTGGCATCCTACTATAGTATAAGAAACCTTCAGTCAGCATGAGCAAAATAATTTTTACTTCATACCCAGATCTAAAGCAAAGTGAATGGACTCTACAGCTGCTTATCCACAACTTTCTCAGAAGCTTTCCTCCAGAAAGAAAGATCAGAGTGGACAATAGAGGTGGAGATTATAAAGTAATGATGTTGTTTTGTTTACTTTTTTAACTAAACCAAATAAGTACATGTTTATGCAGTGCTGGCATCTTACCTGTCAAAAAATTAGTTAAGAACTTTTTTGTATAATGGGGAAAATGTTCATTTCTACCACAATTATTCATAACTTCCTTCTGTTCTCTGACACCAAAACAGAGCACAGTTTCACTGGCTAGATGTTAAGGTTTTGATATTTTTTTCTCTTAAAATAAATCTCTTTTGGATAATCTATATACTGATATGTTCTCTGAAGTGTCACCAGAATTGTCACTACTTCTTGCCTTCAGCAGTATCCCAGCTACCATAGTTCATAAGAAGCTATAATGTTAGATAAAATTATTAGTGATTTTACTGATGGTAAAGTGGTGAAGTGGTTTTACTAATTACTATTCTATTCTAATTAGTAGTTTTACTGATTTATGGTTTTACTGCTAACTATGAAACTTTCCAATTGTAAAACAATTTCTTGTCCTAGTAAGCTCTGTTTCTGTGACCAAAGTTGGAAATGTTTTAACCTCATAGATAACGAAGGGATATTCAACTTTCCTCTTAAATAAGTATGCAACAGCAAAAACGAAAAAAATGTACTTTTCGGCTCATAGAGAGGAAAGCATTATCGTTTCTCAGTCAAAAGCAACATGCACTAAAACTGTCAAATATTTAATTTATTACATATAAAGCAGATGATGACATTAGTCATGGTCATACGGAATCACAGTAAGTAAATAAGACATTTGTTGATATATCTTCCACAGCTATGGTTTATTGTGTTATAAAGTTGAACTATGTATCTGTCTTATGGTCATTTGCCTAGAACAACAAAACTTTCTATTTCCTGAGATTGCATTGAGTTACTATTTTATCTTTTTTAAGACATTAAACCAAATAATAGAACTGTCTAGATAATACCATAAAACTTTACATTTTAATTTTGAAGAACACGTTAACAGAGTATCCAGTTCATATGTTATTTTTACCTAAAAGCATGATCGGAAGAGGAATGATTTTGAATGGGGCCCTGAACAATGACAGGCATTTGAACAAATTAAACGGGAGATAGTTCATGCAGTAGCGCTGGGGCCAGTTCAGTCAGGACAAGATGTTAAAAATGTGCTTTACACCGCAGCCAGGGGAGAATGGCCCTACCTGCAGTCTCTGGCAGAAAACACGAGGAAACACTCAAGGTCAACCCCTGGGATTTTGGAACCGGGGATACAGAGGGTCCGAGGCCTGCTATACTCCAACTGAAAAACAGATTCTGGCAGCATATGAAAGCGTTCAAGCTGCTTCAGAAGTGGTTGGCACTGAAGCACAACCCCTCTTAGAGAAACGAAAATGAAGTAGTACGCCCTGTTCAATGATGGATCTGGTATTATAGAAAAATGTTGAAGATGGAAAGCTACTGTGTGGAGTCCTATATGATGAGTTGCAGAAGCTGCTGAAGGAAAAAATTAATTAAGTCAGTTTGCAGAGGTGAAAACCATCCAGCTGGCTTTAGAGGTTGACAGTCGAGAAAAGTGGCCAGTGCTCTATCTTCACGCTGACTCATGGATCATGGCAAATGCTCTGTGGGGGTGGTTACAGTAATGGAAGCAGAGCAACTGGCAGCACAGAGGCAAACTCATCTGGGCTTCCTCATTGTGGCAAGATATTGCTGCCTGGCTAGAGAAGCTGTTTTTAAAAGTACATCATATAGATGTTCATGTCTCCAAGAGTCAAGCCACTGATGAACATCAAAACAACCAGCAGGCGGATCAGGATGCCAAGACTGAAATGGCTTAGGTGGATCTGGACTGGCAACATAAGGGTGAACTCAGTGGGCCCATGACACCTGTAATCGATGGCCTTGCGGGACTTGTCGAATGCATGATGGAAGACAAATGGACAGAGGTGTCTCTCAACTGAGGTGTCAAGAGCCGAAGAGCTAACAAAGGAAGTAAATAACTGGTGCTTATCTTATCAGACAAAAGTAAGAGGGGATAGCCCATTACAGTAAACTCAGTGATCTGTGGGGCGCCGCAGAGTCTGCACAGCCAGAGATCGCTTCAGAGATTGCTTTGGATAAAGCACAGATGGCCCCCGAATACACATACCCAGATGCCCGCTCCTAAGGCGTGTCACACTGCTGAGTCCCGCCTCTGATGACACGACATTCCATGCCAAGAGCCAATCGATACACAATAATTGTCTTAGTCCCACCTCGCAAAAAGATTTCTAAACATATAAAAATTGGCACTTGAAAACTCTCTTTGGGAGGAGGAGCCAAGCGAGAACTTCACCTGACGGACGGGTCGACGGGCCTGAACCTCTCTTACCCCCCCGAAGAAGGGATGACTGTTTGGTAAGAGTCGCGCCTCTGACTTTGTCAGACATATCCCCGGGAACACATTGTTAACTAAAGCGCTAAACTATTACTTTGAGCTCAACTTTTGTAGACAGTGAATTTATCGACGGCAATTCCAAATCTGTGATAACTGTCACTTCAATAAATTACCTATTGTTTCAACTTTGCGAAACTGTTTCAGTGAAAGTCCTTGGAAGGGCTCTGGCAGGCAAGTTGAATATCAGACTCCCCTTACCCCCCTCTTTAACGCGACAACACCTCAGGCCATCAAGGAAGAGATGCAACATATAGATGAGCTCGTGACCAAGGGGTGGACTTGACCATGGACATTATCACACAGGTCATCCACGAATGTGAAACATGCACTACAACCAGGCAAGCCAAGCAGACAAAGCCTCTGTGGTATGAAGCATGATGGCTGAAATATGAATACGGGGAGGCCTGGCAGATTGATTATATCACACTCCCACAAACCTGCCAAAGCAAACACCATGTGCTTACAACCGTGGAAGCAAGAACTGGATGTCTGGAAACCTACCCTGTGCCCCATGTCACGGCCCACAACACTATCCCAGGCCTTGAAATGCAAGTTTTATAGCGACATGGCACCCCAGAAATAGCTGAGTCAGACAACAGGCCTCATTTCCGAAAGAACCTCGTAGACACCTGGGCCAAAGAGCATGGCATTGAGTGGAAGTATCACATCCCCTATCAAGCATCAGCCTCTGGGAAAATCAAATTATACACTGGACTGTTAAAAACTACTCTGAGAGCAATGGATGGTGGTACCTTTAAACATTGGGATACACATTTATCAACGACAACCTGGTTAGTCAACACTAGGGAGTCTACCAAGTGAGCTGGCCCTCTCAGTCATGACTTTTACATACTGTAAAAGGGGTAAAGTCCCTGTAGTACACCCAAAAGACATGCTAGAGGAGACAATTTTGGTTAGTCCTGCCTCAGGCAAATGTAAACCCATTTGAAAAATTGCTTTTGCTCAAGGGCCTGCCTGTGCTTGGTGGGTGATGTGAAAGGATGGGGAATTCCAATGTGTGTCTCAAAGGGCTTTGACTCTGGGTGAACACAGCCAGTAATTTGAACAGTATGATGTCAATTGCTACATAATACTGTATGTCATCACTTCTATTAGTTACTATATGTCTTATCAAAGGTATTACAGGAAGAATCACTCACATTAATGAAATACGACCCTTGAAGAAACCAAGAAAACTGCTGTGGTGATAGAGTAAGAACTGGCTTTAGCAACAGACACTGGAACAATGGCCTGGCTGGAACTGTCAATGCAAGAGGAAGACTTGATCAAACTGCACGCATCAAGCAACAAAGAGTCAACAAAAGGGAGCAGTACCGATTGAACAATAATAAATAAAAATCAGTACAGGCTTGGGGTGGACCTTCTGGAGAGCAGCTCTGTGGAGACGGACCTGGGTGTCCTGGTGGACGACAGGTTGACCATGAGCCAGCAGTGTGCCCTGGTTGCCAAGAAGGGCAAAGGGATCCTGGGATGCATTAGGAGGAGTGTGGCCAACAGGTCGAGGGAGGTTCTCCTTCCCCTTTACTCAGCCCTAGTGAGGCCCCATCTGGAGTACTGTGTCCAGTTCTGGGCTCCCCACTTCAAGAAAGATGAGGAGCTACTGGAGAGAGTCCAGCGGAGGGCTACAAGGATGGTGAGGGGACTGGAGCATCTCTCCTACGAGGAAAGGCTGCGGGAGCTGGGCTTGTTTAGCCTGAAGAAGAGAAGGCTGCAAGGGGACTTAATAAATGCTGATAAATATCTGAAGGGTGGGTGTCAGGAGGATGGGGCCAAACTCTTTTCAGTAGTGCCCAGTGACAGGGACAAGGGGCAATGGTCACAAACTGAAGCACAGGAAGTTCCGTCTGAACATGAGGAAGAACTTCTTCCCTCTGAGGGTGACGGAGCACTGGAACAGGCTGCCCAGGGACGTTGTTGATTCTGCTTCTCTGGAGATCTTCAAGACCCGCCTGGACGTGGTCCTGTGCAGCCTGCTGTAGGTGACCCTGCTTCGGCAGGAGGGTTGGACTAGATGACCCACAGAGGTCCCTTCCAATCCCGAACATTCTGTGATTCTGTGATTATGTCAGTCTGTCAATATCTCAGCCACGTAGAGTGGCTTAAAGGGAGATGCCTTGTCTTTCTGTTCAAGGTTTAAATTTTGGAATGCTTTTTTTCGCACTGAGAAGTTTTATGAGTTTTAAGGGACAGTGGGGAAGGGTTTAATTATGCCAGCAGATAGGGACATGATTCATGCATTAACAAAGTGATATTTCATGTGCCTGATGGGAAATACTAATCTTCAGAGTTCTGTTTTAATGGCATAAATCTTAATCTTTCAATAACTATACAGCACTGAACTGGAGGCAGGATCTTGCGTCCCAGAATCAGAAGTGTACTTTAAAATTATACTTCACCCAGTAACTTAAGAAAAGAAAATCTGACGGTTTCAGAATAGAAAGTAATAACAACAGTGTTTTGTACCAAATATCTTACTTGCTTTCTGTATGAGGAGCTAAGTGTTCTGTTTCAAATTCTGTAAAACATTATGCAATATCATTAATAGTTTAAATGTAGAGGAAAGCACAATACTCAAAGTTAAGTTTCTCTTATTGTAACTGTCCTCTTTTCCCATATTTGTTTCTATCACTGTATTCTACCTACTACAAACTGTTTAAACTTTAGTTGGTTCCCTTTCTTTGACGGAGTGTGTGCAAGAGATTATCATTAATAGTTTAAATGTAGAGGAAAGGACAATACTCAAAGTTAAGTTTCTCTTATTGTAACTGTCCTCTTTTCCCATATTTGTTTCTATCACTGTATTCTACCTACTACAAACTGTTTAACCTTTAGTTGGTTCCCTTTCTTTGACGGAGTGTGTGCAAGAGATTTGCAAATTGAAGGAAGCAGATAAAAAGTAACAGAAGTTACTGGATGTGAAACCTGTGGCCATAAAAAAAATTAAAATCTGCGAGCTGCCGTCACTGCACTATTGGCATTGCAAGTGCCTCCATCACAATTGCAAAACAGTGTATCAGTGCTATTGTAGTACTTCTGTTTTTCTCAGATTTCTCAGGACTTTGGATTCTGATGACTCTTACCCTAGAGGAAAGTAGCCTTAAAGTGATAAAAGTGATGAAAGCAACAGAAGTGATAAAAGTGATAAAGACTGCTCCGATTTAGGCTCCCACTTACTACTCTGTCATTGGGAAGATTTATCAGCTGATGCCTCCAGGTAGATAATAAAGTGTGTTAATGCCAGCTTGGCCAGGGGATTACTCCTCAGAACATCTTGGCTCTGTTTGTAGCTATGCTTTCAAATGCATGCGTAATTTAGAGCGAATTGCTGACAATATCCCTGTTCTTCTCTGCTGTAAAGCTAACAGTGTGAATTCTTTCTTTGTACAGCACTTTCAAGCTTTACGAGTTCCAAATATTATGTGATTGATTATTGCTAGAAAGTTGAAATCAAATGCGTATTTTTGCATTTATTTCCTTCCCTGTCAATTTCATGTAAGTATTTAAACTGGAATTCAGAAATGTTTGCTTGTTTCACTTTAGTACTTTCTATAGCCTACTTCAGAACTCTGCAATGTATTTCTAAGTACTGGGTTTAGTAATTTTTTTTTTAACATGTAAAATTCCATTTTGGCAATCCAAACTCAAATACTTTCTATCCACAAAACAAAACCCTAAATAAAAGGCTAGAAGTATCCAGGGAGGACACCCTCACTGGTTCATACAGAGTATGCTGGCACACACATTAGTGTGTCTGAACCTCACTTCCATTAAAATTGACGCAGCTAAACATATAGCATTTTTTGAGGATTGTCCAGATCCTTCTGAGAAAAATCGACTAGATTTGAACTGGTGTTATGCCCATACATATGCCATGTCTTCTAGGAAATTGTTGTATAAACTTATAACAATGTACATCACTCAAATATTTGAAAAATTTCTACATACAGACATAATTAATCATCTACAAGCCTGATCGACAAGGTAGCAAATGCTCAACCCATTATTACACTATATAAGCTCTTCCTTTCACTGCAACCTGAAATCAGCTAAGCACATAGGGGTAAGTTTGTCATTAAATGTGTCCAACTGTTCCTTTTCTCTTTCAACCACCCAGTCAGACTAATTAACTTATCGTGGAAGTATTCAGAAAGTCTTTAAATGCAATAAGAGGGGAAAATTTGTTCTGTAGTCATTTGGAACTCAGATTTTTCAGCGATTTCTTTCTTAAAAATAGCAAATTTGTGTTTTCTCATTTTATCTTCTCTAAAACAGAAGAAAATCTCAAACTTCCTGAACAGATGAATTTTCTTAACATTCTCTGTGGACTTACAAATCTTATGCCTAAAATTGCATTGTTAAATAGACAATATATTAAGACAGTACATACTTCAGGAAAATGTGTACTTTTGGTCTGGTATTTTCCTTGAAGTATTAAATTAAAATAAATTTTAAATTAAAACTAAATTAACTACACTTTCAATATTAAAAACACTACATACATGGAGAAATTCCCTTCTACCTGGGAAGACAATGGCTGAGTATTAACTTTCCCAAAATGGCCAGTGCTTATATAGACCTCGTATGACATTATGTTTCTTTGTATCTCAGCAGTCTATGTAACTTTGTGAAAGGAAATTCCAAGCCCTGTTTATGAAAAAAACCCCATATTTCCTGTATATTCAACTTCTTCCATCATGTGACAGCCATTAGGACAGGAGCATCTCTGGATTTTAAACTCATAATACCATCTAAACGATCACTAAAACCAGAGGTAGCAATTCCACAGGCCTCTGTGTGGCTTAGGTCAGGTCCAGAAGAGAGTAAGTACTGAGTATCTGAATTCCCTACCAGCTGATAATGTGATTTTCATGCGAGATTTTTAAATCCTAAACCTCTTGGTTCTTAATGGACTACATTCTGAATGTAGTCCATGAATGACAATTCTACTAAATAAACGGGTAAAAGGGAATCAGAACACACCTTTTAAGGAAGTTTAATCTTCAGACAACATAATTCAGGAAAAAATTTTCAATGCCTTTCTAATCTTCATAGTAAATACAGTTTTATCTTTCCCTTAAAGAGAGGAGTTAATGTACTTTTTACCAACAATTCATCAGGTCTCTTTCATGACATTATAATGTAAACAGTTAGTACTGTGATAGCAAAGGAACTAGAAGCAATTTTAAATATTTTTATCGATAAGTCTTTCCATGAACTTGATGTCACCTATAACAAACAAGGTATGAATAATTGCGTAGACATCTTTAGTGAATTGCTTTGCTTTGCATTTATTTGAAAGACAATAACTTCGCTCATTACACTTATTATGGGAATAAAAAATAAGATCAAGTAGTTGTAGTTTTCTGTGGTGACAGCTCTAAACAGCAAAACTGAATTATTTTCCATTTATGTGAAAGACTCTAGAAAGTCATATAAATATAAGGTTATTTCTGTATTGTTTAAATGTTACAGTGATATGTATGTTTACATTTGTTATAAAAAATGGTGTGACATCGTAGAGTTGAATTGTAGGAATAACAAAAAAGAGAACTAAAGTCAATATGAAGCTGTTAATCCAATAATCATTTCAGATAGAGACTGAGTTAGTTTATAGCTCTTTTCTAAATATTTCAAGGTTTTATTCTTTCTTTTTTCCCTGTCTTATATCATTCTGGTAATGGATAAGATGTTAGCTAATGAAAACTACTTTAGGTGCCTTCTCACTGTAAATGACTCTCCTGAGATGGATTCACTTTTGATGCCCTATGAATAAATAATTTAAAAATTACAAAAGAATGATGTCTTCCTGCAAATTAATTTACATTTTTCCTCTCCATTAAATAAAGACTTTTCTACTCACTGAAATGAAGTTGAGTGCTTCCGTTTCATATAAAAACTCATAACAAAAGTTGATATGGGCAATTGAGAAGCAGGGCTTCAAATAATAAATACACTGTATTGTAAATATTGCAATATGGCTCTTGTAATGGTTACACTAGGCAGAAGTGGCCATTAAACTCTCCTGGCATCTGAATTCTGAATGACAGAAAGCAAAACCATCTGAGGACATCTGATGTCCCTGCTTATAGCAGGGAGGTTGGAACCAGATGATCTTTAAGGTCCCTTCCAACCCTTACCATGCTATGATTCTATGATTTTAAAAAAACCCAACTAGTAATAACAGAACACTGGCAATGAAACAAAGTCGTTCAGAAACACTGATGCTATTTCTTCAATGTAATGTGTTATGATTCTAGAAGTCTTATGCAAAACTCATTATCTCCACCAGGACAGAAAGACAATCTGCTTATTTGAACAAATATACAGATATAAAAGACACTTTTGTTAATACAGCTCTCCAAATTTGTGTGTCTTCTTGCTACAGTGTGAAAAGCCAAAGTTGCCAAAAGTAATTCAAAAAACTGAAATATGGGACTAAGGAGAATTACTGACACAAGAAGATTACATTAGCATAGGTTTTATGAATTTTTTTAATCAACCAGGTTTTCCCAAGTTTTGTTTCAGAATTCTGTATTTCTAGTTAGCCAGAGATGTATTTTCATAGAAGTTTTTGTTGGCACCTTGCATCTCTCTTAGCACAGTTAGGACTGTGCTGAAGCACAGTGCCACAGTGTAATGACAAGAACAGAGCACCAGCTGGTTTATCTCATGGAATTTCGTTTCCTTTCACCTTCTTCAAAATTTGTCAACCACCCTGTCTTTATTAGTCTCATATCTAAGACAGCTGCCAGCTAGTATAGCTTGGTGATGTTTAGCAGGGCACTCTGAATATAGAAGTTTTTATTTAGATTGGTTTGGCTGTTTCATGGTTTTTTCTCTTTTCTCTACCCTATCTTCAATGACACTGTGTTTAGGGAGAATGGTGTTCAAGAAGATGACATTGGGCATGAGGCCATGATAACCTGGGGTCCTTGGAAGAACTCAGAGAACTGTAAACACGCCTGTTCAAGAAAACAAAGAGTGGCTGGTACAGAGCAGCAGGAAAAAGAGGGTAAATATGAAAGGAGAACTGTAATGTCACAACTGGAGAAGAGGAACACACTGCTTAATAATAAATTGTTTATGTTGTTCCCACATCAGCACTATGTAGACAAAGTCATCCTAATGCTTTCTTTGCTTCAAACTTGTCAAAGAAAAATCACATTTTTTATGTAACTGAACAGTCATGAACACTACTATTTTTGACTATGCTTCCAGATCAGTACCTCAAAACCTAAATGACAATAAAGACGATGGGCCTTTATGCAGTAAGGGAATAATTTAATACATCTGCATTTACTTGTGGTGGGTTGACCTTGGCTGGACACCAGGTGCCCACCAGAGCTGTTCTCTCACTCTCCCTCCTCAGCCAGACAACGGAGAGAATAAGGAAAGGCTTGTGGGTCAAGATAAGGACAGGCAGAGAACAGCCACCAATTACCATCATGGGCAAAACAGACTCAGCTCAGAGAAACTAGTTGAATTTATTACCAATCAACTCAGAATAGGCTAATGACAAATAAAACCCAATCTTAAAATACTTTCCCCCTACCCCTCCCTTCCTCCCGGGCTCAACTCCACTCCCAATTTTCTCTTCCTCCTCCCCTCCAGCAGCTCAGGGGGATGGGAAATGGAAGTTGCAGTCAGTTTATCACACTTTGTTTCTGCTGCTCCTTCCTGCTTCCTCTCTTCCTCTGCTCCAAGAGGGGGTCCCTCCACAGTCCTCCACAAACTGCTCCAACATGAGTCCTTCCCACAGGCTGCAGTTCTTCAGAAACTGCTCCAGTATGGGTGCTTTCCATGGGGTGTAGTCTTTCAGGAACAGACTGGTCCAGTGTGGATCCCCCACGGGGTCAAAAGTTCTGCCAGCAAGCCCGCTCCAGTGTGGGCTCCTCTTGTTCCACTGGGCCACAGGTCCTGCCAGGAGCCTGCTCCAGCACGAGCTCTCTACAAGGTCACAGCCTCCTTCAAATGCATTTACTTGCTCCGATGTGGGGCCTTCCATGTGCTGCAGGTGGATATCTGCTCCACCATTAACCTCTATGGGCTAAAGGGAGACAACCTGCCTCACCATGGTCTTCACCATGGACTGCAGGGCAATCTCTGCTCCAGCACCTGGAGCACCTCCTCGCTCTCCTTCTTCACTGACCTTGGCATCTGTGGATTTGTTTCTCTCGCATATTCTCACTCCTCTCGTCTGAGTGCTGCTGTTCTTGTGCAGTTTTTTCCCACTGCTTAAATACGTTACCACAGAGGCGCTACCACCGTCACTGATGACCTCAGCCTTGGCAAGCAGCAGGTCCATCTTGGAGCTGGCTGGCATTGGCTCTATTGGACAAAGGGGAAGCTTCTAGCAGCTTCTCACAGACACCACCTCTGGAGCCCTGCCGCTGCCAAAACCTTGCCATGCAAACTCAAGACAATAGTTCAGGTTTTTACAGTTTAATTTAGTATAGTAGGAACAAAGGTTAGCAAGAATTTCTTAATTGTTTTTTTGTAAGACATAAACATGAGCAATTAAAAGAGAGGGGTTTAAGAGATGTAAAGATAATCTTTACATTGCCAAAGCTTCAAATTAAATGTGAGAGAGTTTTGCCAGAACAGTCTGTGGGATCACCGCAAACTGAAGTATGAATTCTAAATCATTTTAGGAAACTGTAAACATAACTCTGTCTCTCTCTCCCTTCTCTTTCACTTTCTGTACCTTCACATGCACACACACATATCCATAGAACATGTAGAAATGGACAGTTACATTGGTTCAATTCTGCAATTTTTACTTCTCTAGACCAACAAGCTTTTTGTGCCTTAGGAAGACTTTAGTCTTGTATACTAAACAAGAAAAGTTTTAAGATTTGTTAAGAACCACTTATGGGTCCCTAAAAGCAACCACTGGATACTCTAATCGCCTAGGAGGATGTAGAACCAGTGATGTTATTGCAGATATTAAAGCAACTTTATAGTCTTTTTTTCAGCATTGTATTTAAGAGAAGTTTAAGGACAATCTGTTATTTATCATGCAAAATTTAATGTGGTGTGGTTAACTAAATAAATGCAATTGCTTTATTTAGTATTAGCTATCTTTATTACTAGTTAATAAGAAGCATCTAAAGGCTGATAGTCTTTGAAAAAAAAGTTTCCAGTCTGTCCATACATGAGAAAGGACAAAAAATCAGAACTTGTA
This sequence comes from Opisthocomus hoazin, assembly GCF_030867145.1. Classification (NCBI taxonomy): domain Eukaryota; kingdom Metazoa; phylum Chordata; class Aves; order Opisthocomiformes; family Opisthocomidae; genus Opisthocomus; species Opisthocomus hoazin. Next base: position 111,970,410 of record NC_134414.1, on the reverse strand, counting down.
TTCATAACGAGGAGACTTGACACAACATGGTGGCTCGCCAAAGAAACAAAACACTGAGCTGTTTGTACATGCCCTTAGCTTACCAGGGTGATTCTTGTATTTAGTGTCCTCAGCTGACACTGAGGCAGATCTGTTTCCCCGTTATTGTACAGCTGCTAAAACACCAGCTGTCTCAACATACTCTCTTCTCAATCATTCTTCTCAATCCCTCTCCACTTCTAAGACTTTGCCCAGCACAACTGATCTTATAGCTTATGGTTAAGTTTCTACAGCAATCAATGCAACATGTTAGAGACAAAAAAAAAATTTCCTGCAGGGTCTGTAGCAAATATACCACCAGATAATCGTCATTAGTAAACAAGCAAAGCCCCTGGATATAGTATTCCTTCTTTCTGTAGAAGTGAATGAGGGCCTGTTCAGTTAAGGAAAGTGTGTGCCCCACTAGGATTTTTTCAATTTTGACTGAGGAGCATGGCTGGATAGAAGCAGAGAATCAACTGTGATTCACTGCTGAGTTTCATCCTGGCTGATCTCGCCAGGGTACAGGCTGCAATTTAGAGGAGACAATCGCAGAGACAATGCCAGTCACGAGTGCCAGGTCAACTGTTTACCGGAGCACATGAAAGATTTGCTTGGGAAACGGGTCCAGACTAAACAAACAAGCAAATAAATAAATTGTGAAGGACAGAGAGAGCTATTTTAGCTTGCAGTAGTTCTCCAGCTTTGTTGCCTGCTTGCTTGCGGAAACAGAAGCCAGGAGTTGTTCACTTTGGTAATGCAGACCCACAGTCTCACAACTGCTTACATCTCATCTGGTGAAACTGCCCGCCCGGGAAACAGGGGGCTATTGCTGCGCTGGGGGAAGGCAGGAGGTAGAGGAATCCAATATTAGTGTCAGAATATCTAACGGTTCATTTTCTTGGTTCTGTAATAAAGTGTAACTAGGAGGAAAAAAAGCGAATCTACATATGAGTAGGAGTCACTAGGCTGTTGGAGGTACTAAAGTCTAATATGAGCTGGATGTGCTAGCTGTGAATAGAATTTGTCTTGTCACATAGTCAATATGATGTCAAGGATGTTGCATTAGAAAGTTTGCATGTAAACCAAAGAATGTTTCATGCCCAGGAATATTCACATTCCGGTATAATTTCCGTTGCAAATGGATAGGAATCTCTGATATTCAAAATATATGCTAGTCCTTATTCACACTTACACAATAGTGACAACATTTATTTAATGATGATTTGGGCAAGTGGAAGAAACCAGCTAATCAGTGCCTTGTGTGTCATGTTAGACAGAGTGAAACCAACATATGCGCAAAATAACAGCAGGGATTTTTTTAAAAGATCTTTAGTGACCTACTGGACCAGATGGTGCTCTATTGCTCAATTCCCTTTCTCTCTCCTGCGGCAGATGACAGAATTATTAAAACACAAAAACAGGAGGATTTTTCAAGTGGAACAAAACTGGCTTGGGGACCAATCTTGCTCCTGCTCTCAGCTGTTTCCAAATGAGATTCCAAAAGTGTACCTGGAGAAAGGGAGTGATCAGAAAGTACCTTGTCCCAGAAAATATTGGTAGGGGACACTGCTACATTTTAGGGATTGCATCTCCTCCACTTGGAGATGTAAGAGTGGGGCTCGCACACAAAGTACCTCTCGGTGTCTTTTGCAAACAGCCCCCGGTGAGCTGCCTCACTCTCCTTTAAAGAAAGGTAGTCATCTATAGCAGAAAAAGTAGCACTGGATTTCTGTGCAAACAGACATCCTACAATTTACATAACAAAATAATTTTTAATGTTGAGATAATCAGGTCTCACAACATTGTTTTGACAAATCTTATAGTCCAAAAGCAGCAGGAGGATAGATGCGCATGCAAGAGAAAAAGAACTAGACTAAAGTGACTGCTTTGTTCCCATTCTTGTGCACAAGCAGCTGCCACTGATGAGCCTCCAGTGACAAAGTCTGATTAGCACATATTAAAGTGATTAGGTAAAAAATCCAATAAATACCAAATATAAAAAAACAAGCTGAAAACATTAATTATCTGCTTCTCGTTCATTTCTCTGTTGCAGTGCACGGTCATTTCTAGGCACAGTAATAACACAAAGGAAACAGTTTTTTCTTCATGCTCTTTCCTTTCTTGGAAAAATGATGTGTGATTTATAATAGAGGTATGGCAAATGTTACTCCTAATCACTTGATCCATATGCATTACCCATCTCTTTTTAAGGAAGAGTAGATTTCAGCTGTTAAAGGTATTGTTTCTAACAAGAACAACATTTTAAGCAAATCTGAGAAGACTGAAAAAGCACATTAAACTATAATTAGAGCCTGAAAGACATTCAAAGGCTCCTGTCATCTTCTTGTTACTCATTTGCAAAGAAGACATAGGAACTGACAAAAAAGGAGCTAAGTCATTACTGTGGTTTCAGTCTGCTTCCCTGAGACAGTGTTGTAGTTCATTTATGTGATGATGTCCAAAGGAAGCTAAAAAATTACAGAAAGTACTAGAAAGCTAAAAATGCTTTATTTTATTGTTTCATACACACAGTTATACTGTAAAATAATAATTTTATTGTAAAAATAACTTTAAGCAATCTTAAACCCCTTTCTAGAATTTTTGTACATGGGGCACAAGTTAGTGGGGCACAATTTGATGTTCATCTCTTCCCCCTACCCATAAGTATATCTAATCAGAAATGTGATTCCGTCATACGGATGGGGGGAATAAGGGGGGACACATAGGGGAAGTGTTTTAGACAAGAAACATAATACGCAATATTTTGGTTTGGGAGAGTTACAATCAGGACTCTTTGGTTTTCTTGGAATCTAGAGGATTTGTTCCTTCAAATAAAAAGTGCTCCTGCTTCACAGAACAGCACAATCCTTCCCTGAAATGGAAATATGGAGGAAAATTTTCTATAAGCTGCTTGCAATGTAACCAGCAGTTCTGTTTTCACCCAGAGTCCTTCTCAAAGGGAGCGAACACCCTGTTCAAGGATTTTAGTCCCACAGTCTTAACATCTCTTCCTGGTAGAGGTAGACTTATTATACAGGTAGCCCACAATTTATCTATTACAAATAACACTCAAGCTCACTAAAGGCCCTTTTTCTTTTCCTTTGCATGTTAATTTTAAGATTTTACGTGTATGAAGTGCGTCTAAATACACTTCTCCAATATGAAGTGAGCATACAGCTGTTTAAATTTTTTAGGACATACATGAAACAATAAACAACATTTAATAATAACAATTCATGATTTAGATTAGGGACCTAATGGTGAGAGGTATGTTTACCAATTTTTTATTTCTACTATGGAAAACCAGGGTGATGTTGCCCAGGATTCCCTTTTGGTTTTCATACTTTTGTTATGAAATTGTTTATATTACCAAAGAGTAAAATAAATAATTCAATAGTGGATTATAAGATAAACTAAAGCTAAAATTTCATGTGGACGGTGCAATTTCTACTGGTGTATCTTTAGCTCCTGCAAAAATATGAAGTCGAATATTTGCATTGAAATAACTGAAAACAAATTCTTTCTATCAGTCACAGACAAAGCTATAATGTAAGTTAGCTAGCTATTAAGTGCACAAGCAGTGATGGGGAACACTGAAGTGTGCTGGAAGGTGGGTGGTCATCTCTTCTGCAAAATGGTTAGATCTGTTCCTAGTAGTTTAGGCCTGAGCTCACTAACACTGTCGCAGCCACAGCCCTGGAGATAGTATGGGTTGGGCACCACATGCTCTTGCCATTAAGGAATTTGTGAATGGTCACACTATTCTGGAGGATTACAGAATTTAGCAGCATGGACACAGACTACTCCATGCCACTAGGCTGTAGTCCCAGACAGCGGTCCTAACCATCTGTGTTTTACTGGTATAGATACAGCTCAAACAAGTAGTAATAATCGTCTTTCTAAAACTATAGTGTAAGGACAAAGAGGAGTAAATGTCCCACACAACAGATCACTGATCGTTCATTTATTTGTAGATGGGCAACATCTAAGCCCTTTGCTGGATTTGCAGTTTTTGCACAAGAAAAAATATTGGGGAACTCAGATATTTTAAATCGTATTATTGGCGAAAAGATGATACAGCTTTCATCATGGATTTGAGACTTCAGATCTCTCTAAACACGTAATCCACCTCAACCATAGCATCCTCTGTTTAAACAAAATAATGTAACCCTCAGATGAGGCTTTCAGCTGTTTGCGATCTGAACCTATGCGACCTGGACATACATAAGCTAAAGCCAGGTAAGCTGAGATGTATAAAAGCTCAAAAAATACTACCCTTCTCAAGACAGTGACATTTAGCTGCTTAGGGAAACAAATGCCAACATGATCAGGTATAAGCCCTAAAGAAAAAGGGGATTTGAAAGATGGCAGCTCAGCAACATGGGGGGTCTGCTTGTGCCTGGGGGCACTGGAGGCTAATGCATCCTCACCCAGCCGCTGCCTACTGGGCCAGCAGAGACTTGTTAAATGTCTCACTGGGGATGGTGAACATATTAGCATAACAACTTATTAGTCCCAACTATCTACTGAGTAGATTACTAAAAAATAATTGCTTTGTAGTCTCAGACTGTGTGTGTGCTACTTGAAGAGTCACTTTGTACATGGTAGAAGTTGCCTAACATGGTCCAGGGAGGAAGGGTTACAATATGCAAGGATTTTCTTTATAGACTGAATTTATGAAGTGGTCTGCATCTACCTGTCCCTCTGGAAAAAGTCAAAGAATGCTGCTAAAAAAAAGACTTAGAAAAATCAAGCACATTAAGATCTGTTCTTAGGCTTCAAGGCAAGTTACTGGGATAACCATAAAATTTAATATACTTTGGTTTACTTTTTGTAGTCCTTCAAATTCTAGATTTTCATGTCACACATTTCTTTGTATTCACATAGAATTTCAGCTATTCAAATAAACAGGCAGCTTTCAAGAAACAGATACCCACAAAAACACTGCTTTTATTAGTCTTTCAGAAAATTGGAATTAATTATTTATTATTAATTATTTTAAATGAATTGTTTCAAACTAGGAAAATAGATACTGGTAGATAAAATGTGTTAGAAATTAAACTCATTTCTTAGAGTCAGATTCTGGGATGACAGAGCTGGAAGGGGACTTTTGACATTGATGGATATTTTTCATACTTCTACAAAGACAGGAGCTGTGATCTGTTCCATAAAGTTCTGCAGTTTGCTATCCTAATATCTGGTTTAGTGCATTTGGTAAAAAAAAAATAAAAGAACAAAAATTAGAAGGGATCCATTAAGTAAAGAAACAGACAAAGTAACTGAAGAAGTGCAAAGCATACTACTTAAAACTAAGGGTTCAATAAGACTGATTACTAGATAAGAATGGAAATTAAACTACATTTTAATCACAATACTGATGTGTCTAATGATCTGATGCTGTTGCTATTTAATAAGAAAAAAATGTGCCAATCAATCAAGCACATAAATTTAATCAAGACTATAGTAGGTCAGAGAGTATACTCAGATAGGAATAGTCTCTGTTTTGATGAACTTGGGAAGAAATCACGAGAACCTGTCCTATGACTTCAACTATATTGTTCATGAGCCTTCATAACATCTAGAGAACCAGATAGCAACAAGATCTGAAAAACTGCACCACAATCAAAACACAATAGAATTACTGAAAAGGTATCAGGAAAACTTTCAAACAGTATAATCAGTTTCAGAAATAGTCATAAAAATGGTCATACTGTATTTTTCTGAAGATAAAAAGAGAAGAAAAAAACTGGGAAAAAATAAAACGACCCTAACAAATTAAAATAGCTGAGCAACTAATATCTAAAGCTCTCAAAATAAGAGAAAGATCATAAGGAATTCATGTTTTAATTACTCTTATAATGGTCAAGTGTATTTGATTAGTATTAGACAGTCCTGAGCCAACAGTCTCATAATCTGGATCACCAATAGCTGTCGTTTTTCTTCCAGATTGATCCAATCTGTTAACACTAATTATTATGCACTATTCAGAAACGCTCCTTTTTAATGACACAACCCATTGTGGGACTTGCGTACTCCTGATATCCACCTGCTAAGGGGTTCCTGGGGATTAGGAAAAGGGAGAACCTTACTTTTCTCTAAGTGAACACAACAACTGCTCCAGATTCGTTTTTACACGTCAGCTTGTGGAGATATTTCCAGTTTGTGCAGTTTGCTAACCACTCTCATGACGAAAGCATCTACTGAGGTTTGAGCCCTGATGGACTGTTCTCTAAGAGCAGGAGAAAACCAAGGGGATATTTTTTTATTTTTTTTTTTAGTCAATAATGGCACTGGGTCAATAATGGCACTGGGTAATTTCCATTTATGCAATAATAGAAAAAATTAATGAGACTACATATGTGTGCACATTTCTGAGTGGAATATAGCCAGTGGAGCAGGTCTCAGGTTACTGTGATCTGTCTCCCAAATTTAGTGAGTTGCCTTAGCAGTGCGTTACATGAAAATGTACCCTTGCTGAAGACAGCCCACCTGTGAAAACCCATATACTGCACTAAGAAGAACTTCTATGAACTTTTTTGGCTGTTATGCATTCATTAATCTGTGATTGAAAATAATCTGTTAAGAAAATAGAAAAAATATTTTAGAACTTCACAGAACTGAGCAGTTTGTTTTGTTACCATAGGTGACTAGTTATAGCCAGTGTACTTTTGATAGATGAAAAATAAAACCACAACTGTTGGCAAAACAACAGAGGTATACATTCAAACAGGACATTCTTGAAAATGAAAAATAATACTATAAAAAGATTAGCTTTCATTAGCAAATAACTTACAAGCAGAAAAAATGTTGGCTACCATTCATCTAAAAAACTAATTAAACCATCTGTTTTGTCTCACAATAATATTTCTGTAAGGAGATTGTGGGCCGAGAGGCGTGAATTTCCTTCTCATCATTGAAGGATTATTTAAAAAAAAAATATATCCAGAAGGAAAAATTCCAAATGAGTCTCTGGACAAGTAACAACATTCTGCAAAAAACACTCATCCATACAGCAGTAAACTCATCATTTACCAAGTTATACAAGAAAATTAGTTACCTCCCTGAAGTCTGGTGCCCATCACTAAGAATGGGGCAGCTTCTTCATTTAGGTGTCTTGGAAAATTTTCTCCTTAATCTTGGGAGGTTTTCCATAGATTCTGCTGTGAATCTCATAGTACTGAAGTCTTCTGCAACTGTAAGTAGCAGTTGTTTTCAGAAGTATTAAGTAATGGTATTGATCTAAACAGCACATATGTGTTATGATTTCCCCTTTATTTTTAGATGCCCCTAAGCTACTTTTAAAGTTTAAACGCAGAAAGGGACTTTGGGATAATGATCCAGGGTTGAAAGAATTCAAACTGCCAAATGTTCTACAGCCAATTCCAGTGACAAATAGAACATATCCTGCAAACTACCTCACACATATAATGCTTTTGAATTGCTGGTTGTGCTCACTGACAGAGGTGAATGATTCATTTTTCATCTCACCCTTAAGGACATAACTGCATTAGTCTCTCTGCTCTAATCCAGTCAGTGGCACTGTTCCTCTCATGGGTAAGTGGTCATGTAGTGCCACTCTGTCATTATAAACAGGACTTACAAAAGTTTCAGATTTCTGTTTTCTTCAGCAACCTGCTTTACTCAGCCTTAGGGAGCCTGGGAGAGAGGTGCATGCTAGGGAAAGGAAGTTGTTGAGAACATACATATTTAATCATCATTTCATTTCCTAAGTGTTTGTCTTAAAGCGTCACAAAAGGGATGGAAATAGTCATGTGTGGTTAAAAGGCTAAAACGCATGTGCAAACAACTTCACCACTAGCACTGGGTGATACGTATTTTGGGTTGATTTCTCAAAGGTCACTCACTTTTTATCTCAATTTCTAGCAGGGGTGTACATTCTTTCTTTATCTTCTGTTTACCGCATGGAAGATGAAAACTGTCCAGATCTAGTATTTGACGGATCAAAACCTACACTTCTATGTGTACATGTGTATATTTATATAAGAATTATAAACACACACATGTGTGCTTTTTATGTACTTATATACATGGAAGATAAGTATGTGGAAGACGATAGACTTTTATTGCCTACAGCAAGCTGTGCAACTTGAAATATTCCAAGCAATTTTACCTGTCAGATGTTGCTCACTCTTACCCAAACCTGTGAAAATGTCCTCTTGAAATATTATAGAAGAGAAAAATTACATCAAGGAGCAATCAAAGGGTGAATCTTATACAAGGACTGAAAAATCAAGCGTATGTTTTGAAACTTAATCACATTTTGAATGGTAACATATCTTTCATAATAGTTACTCAGTAAAGGACTATAATCAAAGTTTGAATTCACATCTACTTTTGCAAAATGTTCTGGTTTATACAATTATATTAGTAAATGTATTAATTTATTAAATTTCTGAATAAGACATACATAAAATAAGGAAAAAATATTAAATTTGTATATTATTATGTTGTCTTTCACCCGAAAGTTTTAAGGGAATAGTTGTGCATTCTTTATGAATGAACAGCAACTCTGAACCTAATTCTGTATGTTTTCTTTTTTGTTTATGCTTTATAATTTTAGTGTCATATATAAAGTAAAATAATTAGATGTGTAGAATATTTGATATCATATTTCACTGATATCACATGTAATCAAAATATATGGAAAAAAAGATCTATTTTAAGGATTACCAGTCACAGAAGTTTTGACCACTTTCTTCCTGAAACCACCCTTCACCCTTCATAAACAGAATCACAGCATCACAGAGTCACAGAATCACAGAATGGTAGGGATTGGAAAAGACCTTTGTGGATCATCTAGTCCAACCCCCCTGCCAAACCAGGGTCACCTAGAGCAGCTTGCACAGGATCGCATCCAAGTGGCTTTTGAATATCTCCAGAGAAGGACAATCCACAACCTCTGGGCACCCTGTTCCAGTGCTCCAAACACATGACTGCTTGTGCTTTACTGACATAAATATGTGAAGGAATTAAAATTTGAAGAAACATTTATAAGTAACTATGGTAAACAAACTTTCCTTCATATTGTAGTGTAATAGATTTTGCAGACTTCACCAGTCAGGGAATAGAAGCAACGATATAGGATGAAATCTACCAAATCCATCTTTGACAGAAATGAACTACTAATGAATCATTACACAAGATTATTCTGAGATCGCTCCTTTGGAATAAAACAGCATGTATTATATAAAATGGTATACCTCCATGTATGCTACATCATCTGGTCACAGATGTTCTCCAAGATGGAAAAAAAAATAGTACTAAATTTGTGTACTTTGTTACCTGGGCATGTATATTGTTCCATTTCTTCTGAATAGTATAGCCTCACAAGGATCAATTTTGTTCTATAAACAGGAAAATTTATTACAAATCTTTCTTCATCATTCACTTTCCTTAGACAAACAATCTCACGTTCTACTGCCTTCTGCATTAGAATGAAAGAAAACATGACTAACCTCAGTTATACACGTTTTCAAATACAGAATTTTATGCTTAAAGGCTATTCGTGATTCATAACAAAAATGTGATGTACAATTGAAGCAAAAGCATTATTGTATTAAATTGAGATATATTTACATTAATTCTGATTGTGGACTTCAGTGAAAATGTATTTTCCTGTATTTACTTGCAATCTGAATATCTTACCCAATATATCTATAAAGAAACCTTGAGAATACAAACAGAATAGAGAATCCTCAAGTTTGTCAAGGCATTTGATCAGCTACACATCCTTAAGTTAAATAACCTCACTACTATTTTTAAAAGAAAATACCTCTTTGTGTTATGCCTGCTGTGAGATTTAACTGGTTAATGCTTGTAAAAGTAAAGAACTAAACATTGTTTTTGCAGTGCTGAGATTATTTGTGCAATTCAAGAGATTGAATACAACATTTTAACAAAAGTTCTTCTGCAACTTTTCTGTGACTGGAAATGTTCAGAAATACCTATCCCCCCTTGTTCACAATAAAGAAACAAAATACAAACAAAGCTTTAGACCTTTGCATTTGCTTTTTATGCAATAGTCATAGTCAAAGTCCTAGTGTTTCTTTATGAAAAGATGATGACTCTTTAGCACAAAAGGCACAAAGTAAGACAAAAACGCATCTAAAAACGCATCTTGGTGCCTTTCTATTCTACTCTTTCTTGTACTGCCATTATTGTCATCAGTAATTCCACAGAAGCCACATTCCAGATTTGGCTTTGACGGGTTCATATTCTTCAGGTTTTCTGTCCAGCATTATCTACTTGAAAACTAAATAATGTATTAAAAGTAGAAATATACCCTGAAAATACTAGGTATAATCTGAATATTTTTGTTTCTTCTCAGTTGCACTGCAATAAGTAAAACAAAATTTTCTCTTCAATTTTATCATGCATTTCAGCTGTTTAAATGTGTCTAAGATAACCTTGCTGTTGTGTTACACAGTATTTTTATGATTCTAAAAGCAAGTGTGCAGTGCAGGAAATAAAAACTCAAATCAAAGAGTACTGAAAAGAGAATTTTAACAGTGTAAATTATTTCACACCCCTTCTTTGCTAAGTACGTATGTCCATACTTGCTTAACTTGGAGGCGTAAAACTAAAAAATCAATTTGACTGCTTTTGTTTATCCAACATGAAAGCAACTGCCTATACAGCTATACAAAATAAAAGTTATTGATCATCCTACAGTTAATATGAAAAATAAAAAATTATCCCCCCAACTTCACCTATTTTCCTTCCTTTAGGTATATGAAATAACATGCAGGGGAAGCAGTGTCTTTAAAAAGTTTTTTTATTTTTTTAATACAAAAACATCTCTGGCAAAATTCAATGAAGAATTGTGGCATCCTACTAAGAATTTACTAGAAATTAATTTCTATTACTGAATATAGCTTTTAACAATGGTAAGAATTCAGGAGTGATGGAACTGTGTTACATCATTATAGGCTGTACCTTAAATCTTAGATTTAAGGAAAGCTTAAAGTTTATGTCTGTATCCTTGCCAGAATAAGCAAAATACAGAAATAACAAAATACAGCTAAAGAACTGATTAGAACATGACAGTTACTGGGGCTTTTTATTCCAGGCTCAAATTGGATTATATTCCTTTTTCTTTCTGAGCATTATATGAGCGGTATATTAACATATCGTAGACTGAATTTGAGAGGCCATATGGTCAGAATTATGAAGAAAATTGATAGAATATAGAAAATAAATTGGCCTTCTTTCTGAAGTAATTCCTAGCACCTAGGTGAATTCCATTATTTTCGTTAATTATTATTTTCACAGAATCACAGAATCACAGAATAGTAGGGGTTGGAAGGGACCTCTGTGGGTCATCTAGTCCAACCCCCCCGCCGAAGCAGGGTCACCTACAGCAGGCTGCACAGGACCTTGTCCAGGCGGGTCTTGAATATCTCCAGAGAAGGAGACTCCACAACCTCCCTGGGCAGCCTGTTCCAGTGCTCCGTCACCCTCACAGAGAAGAAGTTCCTCCTCATGTTCAGACGGAACTTCCTGTGCCTCAGTTTGTGCCCATTACCCCTTGTCCCTGTCACTGGGCACCACTGAAAAGAGCTTGGCCCCATCCTCCTGACACCCACCCTTCAGATATTTATCAGCATTTATTAGGTCCCCTCGCAGCCTTCTCTTCTTCAGGCTGAACAAGCCCAGTTCCCTCAACCTCTCCTCGTAGTGGAGATGCTCCAGTCCCCTCACCATCCTTGTAGCCCTCCGCTGGACTCTCTCCAGTAGCTCTTCATCCTTCTTGAACTGGGGAGCCCAGAACTGGACACAGTACTCCAGATGAGGCCTCACCAGGACAGTGTAGAGGGGAAGGAGAACCTCCCTTGTCCTGCTGGCCACACTCTTCTTGATGCACCCCAGGATCCCATTGGCCTTCTTGGCAGCCAGGGCACACTGCTGGCTCATAGTTAACCTGTCGTCCACCAGGACACCCAGGTCCCTCTCCGCAGAGCTGCTCTCCAGCAGGTCCACCCCAAGCCTGTACTGGTGCATGAGGTTGTTCCTCCCCAGGTGCAGGACCCTGCACTTGCCCTTGTTGAACCTCATCAGGTTCCTCTCTGCCCAGCTCTCCAGCCTATCCAGGTCACGCTGAATGGCAGCACAGCCTTCTGGTGTATCTACCACACCTCCCAGTTTGGTGTCGTCAGCAAACTTGCTGAGGGTACATTCTAACTCTTCGTCCAGGTCGTTGATGAAGAAGTTAAACAAGACTGGGCCCAGTACTGACCCCTGAGGGACACCACTTGTCACCAGCCTCCAACTAGACTCAGCGCCGCTGACGACAACCCTCTGAGTTCTGCCATTCAGCCAGTTCTCTATCCACTTCACCGACCACTCATCCAGCCCACGCTTCCTCAGCTTCCCCAGGAGGATATCATGGGAGACTGTGTCGAAAGCCTTGCTGAAGTCAAGGTAGATAACATCCACAGCTCTCCCTTCGTCTACCCAGCCAGTCATGTCATCGTAGAAAGCTATCAGATTGGTCAGGCATGATTTCCCCTTGGTGAATCCATGCTGACTACTCCTGATAACCTTCTTTTCTTCCACTTGTTTCATGATGGCCTCCAGGATAAGCTGCTCCATCACCTTTCCCGGGATGGAGGTGAGGTTGACCGGCCTGTAGTTCCCTGGGTCCTCCTTCTTGCCCTTTTTGAAGATTGGAGTGACATTGGCCTTTCTCCAGTCCTCGGGCACCTCTCCTGTCCTCCAGGACCTCTCAAAGATGATGGAGAGTGGCTCAGCAATGACATCCGCCAGCTCCCTCAGCACTCGTGGGTGCATTCCATCGGGGCCCATGGATTTGTGGACATCCAGATCACTTAAGCGATCCCTCACACAGTCCTCCTCGACCAAGGGAAAGTCTTCCTCTCTGTAGGCTTCTTCTCTTACCTCCGGGGCTTGGGATTCCTGAGGGCCAGTCTTAGCACTGAAGACTGAAGCAAAGAAGGCATTCATTAGCTCTGCCTTCTCCGCATCCTCCGTCACCAGGACACCCGCCTCATTCAGCAGCGGCCCCACATTGTCGCTAGCCTTCCTTTTGCTGCTGATGTAGTTGAAGAAGCCCTTCTTGTTGTTTTTGACATCCCTTGCCAGCTTCAATTCCAGGTGGGCTTTGGCCTTCCTCGTCGCATCCCTGCATGCTCTCACTACTTTTCTGTACTCTTCCCAAGTGGCCTGTCCCTCTTTCCACATGCTATGCACCTTTCAATTTCACCTATTTTAGTTAACTGTTGTATATTTTTATTTATATGACACATTATTTTCTGATCTACATAATAGTATAAAATTCTGGCATAACGGTAAAGACTTTGTAACAAAGGCTTTTTCCAAGATGAGTTTTATTTCTGCAATGTTTCTGGGAAAATTAGCACCTTATATGACATTCTTTTCCAATACTCCTGCTGAGATTTTTGCCATATATCTCAGCTTCTTCAGATAATTTTGGAGAATTTTGTCCTTGGTTTGTGAGTTCTTCGAAATAACACAGAAAAATGCCAAAGCTTTATTGGAGTGATTAAAAACACTTAAGGTAGAACTCAGTCAGCATTTGAATATTACTACAAATTTCAGATTTATTTTTCTTCTAGAAACAATACTTAAAGATTCTTTAGACAGCAAAACCAATAAAGAATTTATGCAATCTCATTGTGAAGGACAAGAACATGTAAGACACTTAAAGGATCAGTCCCACCTGAAGCATTGAGGACTTTAGGGGCAGAATTCCTGGAAACACCAAAGGAAAATTCTCAATCCGTAATGCACATCCACAATTTACCGAGAAGTTATGAATTATTTTTACAGTGATTAACTGGTGTTCTTTCAGACTTCCATATCAAGAAGGGAACATCCTAATGCCATTACCTGTCAATTGGTCTTGAAAAGGAAATACAAACTCTTGCTTTCACAAAAGTGAAATATGTATAGAAAATGCTAGGAAATTTTGTATATTGGAAAAAATATATTATCTTGGTTTGTAATTTGCAAAATAAAGTATATTTAGGATTTTTGAGGGTTTTTATTTTTGTTTTCTTTGCCCACTTTCTTCTTTGCTGTCATCAAGTGTCCAGAGACTGAAAAAGATAAGTAATTTTGTTACATCACTGCACTATGACAAATTTTGTTTCAGATTCTGCACCTCCATATCCCCCTTCTCCCCTTGAATCTTATTTCATTATGTGCCCAGGGACTAGCTTGATTTCCTAGTCTCAATTCAGGAAGAAATTTCCCTCCTCTAAATCAGACAAACTGATTTTTTTGAGCATTTTAATTTTCTCATGCAGGATGGAAACTGTTCATTAATTTTAATCTAGGTCTAGAAGCTCCAATGTAGCTCCTGCTGCAGTTATGAATATGTATGAAGAACATAAATATGTATTTTATGTTTGGTGAATGAATTCATAATTCCTTGAGTTGATTAGAAATGGAAAGGAACATCTTTCTGATTCTCTTCGTGATATTCAAAAGTTACTTGAGATTCAGATATGCAAGGAAGTTTGTGACGTTTGTATATATTCCTCAGCATTCCACATTTAAAAGTAATCTTTCATAGCTGTTTTCTGAGGGTAAATGACAACTAACTTATTTTACCTAAAGAATAAAAAGATTAATTTTTTGGCAACACGAACAGAAAATTCTGGACAGCTGTGGTTGTACGATACTTAAACGGTTTGGAGGAGGCATTTTGAAGCAAAGGAATTTTTTCCCTGACTTTAAACTCCTGTAAGATTTTTAAGATAAAAATACACTGTAAACAACCCACATAGATGTCTCAATTTTGCTTTTGCATTGAAGACCCTCTTTGTTCTCTGTACTTTCTCAGTGAGATAGCATAGCTGTAATTAATTTTCAGCCACTCGGTATTCACAGACATCATGAATAGCTTTTTGAAAGGGGTCAATAGAACTGATTAGAATTTATTGATTTGTGTTTGGTGCTAGAGCTTACTGCATGCAACTTTCCCATGATTACATAGCATGAACTCCTATTTTTAAATGAGACAAACCAAAATTGCCTCCCTTAATAATAGCTTCTTGTATCACTTAATCACAGCAATCATTTTTATTGAGGGAAAAAAATTAAGAAATAAGGAAATGTAGAAGGAAAACATAGGTGAATAAACCTGCTAATAATGAAACAAAGTCTGACACTTTATACACAACACCTCCTGAAAAAAGAAGAGAAAGGTAGGAAGGTGAAGTCCTTCGAAAATGGGAACTGGCAGAACTAAAGTAGCTGTGTAATATTATGTGGCACATAGCTTAATTGCATGAACCAAATACTTTTTTGATCTAAACACCAAAGCAGTGATTTGAATGAATTAACTCCCTCCCCACTATCAAAACTTTGCCATTTACACCAAAGGAAGAATACTCTTTTATATTATAGTAATGCTGAAGTTATACCTGTTGTAAAAAGGGCTGTGAATGCAAGTACTACAACTAATCAGATTTCTGTTGCAAGCAACAGCAGTAATAAGTAACCATTTCAGACCACAGTAAAACATGTGATGGGAATGCAACAGGGTATCACATATTAAACATTTTTTGGTCGTTTGATAAAGACTAAAGAATGCATTAAGAACAGTTTAGTCGATGGTTGAAGTGTTGTGATCAAATACAAAAATAACTATGTTGAAGAGGCATGAAAATGATGGGTAAATAAATGATGATAAAATGAGAGTCCATTCAAATTTGAAGCCTGTGAATAATTAGTCAATGTAAATTTCTTCTTGTCTGTATAAATTTTAAGGAGGTCACAGTGTAATAAGAGAACAAACAACGTGTAGCATCAGTGCAGGAATATTTTTGAAAAGCAGTAATAGACATGCAGACACAGGGATAACAGACAGAAGACACAACTGAAGGTTTATCAATGGTGAGGCAGAAGTAGTTAAAAAAATATGGTTTTGAATATGCTACATCTCTTGGCTACTAAAAGAGAAGAAACTTGCCTCTTTCTTTTGTCCTGGCATTGCCTTCCTATCTTCTGGTAGACACTAAGAGCTCAGAGGAAAACAGCATGTTTGCACTAGCTGATCATCTTCTCCACAGGCCTTATTTGTGTAAATTTGTCATGTTTATTTGAGATAATAAGATTATCCAGAAGCAGAAGGTACCCCACAACTATTGCTTCAATGTGAACATTAAAAATATAGGTGCTGGTGCACCCAGTACTGAACTTCTGAATTTCTGCTATATGTATCTCAGAAGAAAACTAGTAAAAGCACAGAGAAAGCAACTGAATAGAAATCTGGTTTATAAAAGGAGTATTCCCTCATTTACAGAGGGCTTTTTAGTTAGCTATTTTATTTCATCTGAAGTAATGGCTTTGTCCAAGTATCCTTTGTATTGAAGATTAATTTTTAGTAACTTTGACAGGGAAATATGGCATAGTTACTTGATTAAATGCAGGATATAGATTTTATCAGAATAATTGTTACATTTCTTACAAATACTTGTCCTTTGTGGAATTCAGTGATACCTAGCTCTAGCACGTAATCTTCATTTTCAAACTATTTGATCATCACTCAAGTAACTGCTATAATCATAACACTGTGATTTTGGGCTAGTGCCACACTGGATAGAAATAGTATTTTTCATCATATTAAGCCAAAACCTCTGTACTCCAAAGGAAAAACATTTATGACTAACTCTCTCTGGTACACTGAAGACTTAAGGGACTAAGCAAGGTCTTAGTCATCCTGTTAAATACGAAATCATTATTAATGGAGAGACAAGGTCTTTAATAATCCTCATGGTGCTGCTTTATGCAGTACCTATATACGTATTTTCTTGAAACATATTACCGATATTTGACATTGAATGTGAAGGGGGAAAAAGAGATTTTTAACACCATATTTGAGACTTTTAACTATGAGGTAAAGACTTGTTATTACAAGTTGTAAACCAGGGCTTGTAGACTATAGAAACATTAAGATATAATCTAAAATTAGGAATCTGCATTTGTCTTGAGTGTTCTTGCTAAGATTTGGTAATAAAGATGTCACAAGCCCTGTGTACACTAAGATGATGTTAAATAAATCCCAAAGTGGGAATGTGAACTGACACACTTAATTGGCACATCTAACAGAATTTGCTCAGAAGGGGACTGCATCACTTGTACAGATTATTTCAGAAGACGTGCATTTATCAGTTGATTTATATTGTATAAGAAGGTGTTTTAATTAAACGGAGTAAAGCCATTTTAATGGATAAACTGGAATGCCTTCCAAAGAAGCTGTACTTGCAGCACTTTGTAAGTGTAACTGGTAAAATTTCTCCATGTAGACAAGCTCAAAGAGAACAGAAGTGCAATTAGCTGCTCCAGGATGAGATCCATAACTTCCAGGATACTCACTTCTCTCCACAGATGCAGCTTTGACTATGCTGAACCGTAAAGGTTCAATTTGCAAGAAATGTTGAACCCAAATGATTCCATGAGATCAGCCCAGATGCAAAGAAGAGCTGCCGTTTCACAGACGAGCCAGAACTAAATGCAGACAGAGGGACTTCACACCCTCTCAAGGAAGACCCAAAGTAAAAGATATAAGGATATCCAGCATTGAAGTTACAACCTGCACTGTTCTGGTAACTATACTAAGCATGTAATACAAATAAGGTTTTTTTTAATATGAAGTATGGTCCATTAGGAATTAAAAGCAAATCAGCAGGCTTACCGGTATAGCCTTGTAGGCAACAGAGCAAAATAAAGAGCAAATAAGAATAGAATAAATGTTTGTTTTCTCTTTAATCAGACATTAGAATACAGACAATTGTAATGAAGCTACTGAGAAGTATGGACTTCTTGTCTTTTACCCTATTTAGATAATCAAGGGACTAGTCTTAAACACCTGCCAGGCAACTGTTTTCTTGCTTTTTTCTGTTTCACTTTAAGAGTTCTGAAAAATTTCCTCCTCTTTTTGAACATTGACAATGCCCCAGAGTACCAAAAAAACCTGTTGTCTCAAGCTCTAGTTTCTGTTTGTTTTCACTAAAGAAAACTACACTGAATTAATGCAGGCAGTCTGGGGAAAGCTGCTTATTGTCTGTAACAATCAACTGACTATATGAACGATTTTCATCCTGTCAGAGAGCATTAGATCTGTAAGTATCTGAAGTATTAGTACAGTTGGTGGATGGAATTCATTTAAAAGCTTGTATATGAATAAACGTGATTGTCATTAACTCACATGTACCCAAATGAAACTCAGTTGTAATAAAGTAAATCAGAGAATTCCCCTTATTGAACTTTCTATGGAGATTTTTATATGGCTATTCTTAGGCTTAAAAATCTACTCAAAAATATGTATCTCGATAGTTTTCAAAATGCAGCCATGGATACCTGACTTTCTGCAAGTATTAAGTCATTGTACTTGCTTAGGAGTGCACAGGTAATAGGAAGAATTTCAGACATAGGTTGTTGATGACACAGGCATGCATTAAGCAAAGTGTTTCAAAGCCCTTCTTAATTTTTGTACAGAAGGGTAGCAAGGGCCAAGGAAAGTCATGCACAGAAAGTCAAATCTGAGTTAAGAACACAACAGCTCTCGTGACTCCAAATCCTGTGTTTGAGAACTATGGTCTCCCTCTCTCTAGTTCCCTGAATTTGTTCAAATAATCTTTGTACCAAATAACATGAAAGAAATCCTAACTGCATCGAAACACAGCTGAACTTGGACAGAATAAGAAAAACATCTACTATGATCTGTTTTGGAGCTTCAGCCCTCTGCCACATGAATTAAAAATAAACCTTACCAGCACTATTATTGCTGTAATTTCTTCTCCAGGCACTATGACTCGACACAAACTCTGCTTAATTAGCTTTTTTGTTTTTACTTGATGGTTTTGACTTAAATGTACAAAAATGAGCTCCTGAACTTTACCTAGTAGGTCAATCACTATGTTTATTAACTTCTGTGTGATGCAATTTGGCACTTGTATTTAGAGAATGAGAGCCTCATGTCTGCATTTGGAATAGAATTTGAAGAAATACTTCAGAAAGTGAGGCTGTGGCATTCAGAGACCCCCAGACATGCATGCATCAGCTAGCAAACATAGAAGCAATTGCAGGTCCATGACCCATATATTCCAAACCTCATAAAAGTGGCCACAGTGTGAAACAGTAAAGGTAGCAACTCCTCTTTGCATGGGCACCTTAGGTATACAGCTCATAAAATTGGCATTGAAGGTGGCAAAAACCAGCTATTCATTCCACAGGATGACGGGATATAACCTGGGAAATTTTACAATTTTTCTGGCTGTCCAGGTGTCTTGGGATCTTGAGGCACTCCTACTGCCTCCTTCCATTCCTATCCTCCTACACTATTCTCTCTTTTTTTACAATACTTGCATATTTTCTTTGTTTTACTCACTAGAAATATTTAACCTCCTCTCTCTTGCAGAGCTATGAATCTTCCAGAATGCTCTTAATTTGGTAGTCCCATACATTTCTCCCAGATCTTCTTACTTTCTAGTTTATATTTACCACTTGGTACATATCTACTGCAGATTTATCTTCAAAAGAAATCATATTTTACCAGCAAATATATACCAACAAATATAGGAAAGGAAGAAGGACTGCATTTTAAAAACATGGATTCTGATCTCCTAGAATTCATTTTTATTACACTCAGTGTAATATATTGGTGTTTTGCCAGTTAAACCTCACTCTATATAATTTTTTCCAGTTGTAAAACTCAGAGTTGTTAATTTTTATGTCTTGTACAAGAACTATTTTTATAACTTCTCCTTCCTTCTTTCTGTGTTCTTTTTTCTTTCTTTCTTTCTTTATTTATTTATTTATTTATTTTTACACAGAGAAAATTCCAGGAACATTTTATCAAAAGCATCTCCCTATTTGTGTCTCATGAGCTGTGAAATACGGTTTAGATACAAGGAAGGAGATAAATAGCTTTCATTTGTAACCTGCGGAAAATGGTTTTGTTCTGCTCTGCTAACTGGTAAATCTAAAAAAATCTCTTACACAAGTTCTGTGTTCTTTTTAATGACAATAGTCATGTAAGAGGATGGCTGAGCTTGTATAACCTTCCTGTTATGCATCAAGTCAAATCCTACTAAAGCTTTAACACTACAGGCACTTAACATTTAAAAGTTGTCTTATCCGTGGGATAAAAATGTGTGCTATGCCATCAACTTCAAAAAAAGAATTAAAATTGTCGTAACTCTATACTATTATTTTTCAGGTTGGAAAGTAAGTTCTGGTCATTCTGAGTGAAGCTACTGTTATATATCAAGTACTAATTTCATCAATTCTGAAGTTCTTCCTGTCATCCACGTCTTTCACACTATCCATTTGTAAATTCTTCATCTCCTTGTTTAGGCACACTTCTTAGTGTTCTTGAATTTGTACTCATAATATATTTCTAAGGACAAAAGCAAGAAGAGTCCCTTTACAGATCAGGAATCGAAGCACAGAAGACTGAAACCATTTGCAAAGAATCAAGTCACATTATGAATCCATCTATTGTGTTTGAGTCTGATGCCCAAATTTAATTTCAGAGTATATTGACAACATATTAAAAATGGACCTTCAAATGAGAAGTAATCCTTCATAATGATTTTTAAAAAACAGTTTAAATGGAACCTTTCTACTTGTGAATTATGTATTTTCTGAACTGGTTATATTCAGAACTGTTCTCCCAGCTCTTGGAATCTTGAAGATGTTATTAAAGTACTAGCTTAGGTTATACTGAGGACTGTTCTAATTAAGGTGCAGGGAAATTATAAAATGGAATAATTATCAAAGTAATTGGAATTCAGCTTGAATCAGTTCAAAGAATTCCAGTCAGCTTTCCCAAGAAAATTTGTGGATAAAGCCCTCATGAGAAAAATTGGCCAGTCTTTTTAAAACTTTAATATGTCTGTAGGGGTTTTGGTGTTGTAGATGATGTTCATTTTGATGAAAGTGAACACAGCTTGACATTAATATGTAATTTTTGAGCAATATGTTGAGTTATAAAGACTATTGTTAAGGAACATCAAGAAGCCAAAATTTCTCATCTTTGGAGGAAGTAAAAATAAGAAGTTCTTACACAACTTGAGGAAATCCACAGCAGATGAAAAAAAAAAAAAGGAAAAAGCAGGGTACTGATAAATATATGTATAGGAAACTTATCCACTTAGTCTTTCCAGTAGAAGATAAGACACTCTGTCTTCTTCGAAACAGGAAGACACAACAATTAGGCTTGATTCTACCCTGAAAAACTCCAACAAATGTTACATGAGAAGATACCTTCTCACAGACAAAGGAGATACAAATTGAACTCGTGTTTCCTAACTTCCTTCAAAGTATTACTCAGTGTCAAAAGAAATCAAACTAAAGCACACAAGGCAAATAGCAGGCCATGTTTAACAACAAGAAGCATTTACCTGCAATCGGGAAATTCAGAAAAGAGTTAAATCAGAGCTTCATGATTATTTTAAATTCCTATATACAGTAAAATACTCTAAAACAAATCTTCTGTCTTCTGTTATGGGAAAAAACTAAACAGAAAAACTGCTTTGAAGTGCATTGTCATCTTAAAGTAACTGGCAGAAAGCATCATATCTGAAATTACAATAGGACGGTTTGAGGCAGGACAATGCAGGAATTTCAAAACTTCTCTACATAAAGAGAACAGCTAAAGAAGCTGAACTATCTGCAAATATAAGTCAGAGTTTTGAGTAACAAAATGTGAGTTTGCCATAGGTAGGAAAGTATGCGTATCCCTATCTCAGTAACATTTTTTAACAGGCTCAAGCCATAGCTGTAATAAAAAGAAAATTGACTAATGTGTGGAGTCCTGACTGGACGAGAGGAGACATAGTTTGGTGCCGTTGAGCAACCCAGGTTTCAAACTAGAGATGGGCCTTGAGAGCAGCGAACACAGAACCCTGTTAGGAAGATAGAGCAACGAGCTCGGAACACCGGAGCAGGGGGACTGTTACGTCGCCGCTTCCTGCCACGTTGCCGCTTCCTGCCACATTGCCGCTTCCTGCCACGTTGCCGCTCCCTACCACAGTGCTTCTTCCTGTCATATCACTTCTTCCGCATCGAGAGATGAGGCTTTGCACCAATCGCAGCAAGTTATAGCAGTTTTGCCTTTATATGGTTAAGGGTATCTAACCAATCAGATGCTGTTAGTGCTTTGCTGTATAAACCCTGTTTTGCTGACTAATAAAGGAGAACGATCTTACGCATATTGGGATCATATTGTTACTGCCGTTTTCCAAGTTCCCACTCCTACAGCTGGTAGCAGAGGATGGTTCGATGGCTTATGGCTTAATCTCCCTGTGGCAGAGGATGGACGATTTCCCTGCAGGATCTCCAAGACTGCGATAAGCAGTGAAAGGAGGGAGTAGGAGACGTCGGCTGGGAGTGGTGCTGCCTACGCAGGGCAGACACGTACGGCTGCCTCCCAGATAAAAAGGGCCCGCTGGTGCTGCCTGGCGCAGGCAAAATTTAAGGTGGAGGCCGGAGCTGCAGGCATGGATGTGGAGGCTGCGGCAACGTTGCTCGTCAGTGTTCTCTCTAAGAGAGGTATAGAGGCAACGGCAAAACAACTTGTGAAGTTGATTAAGTTGGGGCAGCGATGGGGTCACTTTGTGGATACCCAGCTACTGTTTTCTGTCTCGGAATGGCGAGAGTTGGGAGAGACAATGTGGGAAAAGACAATAACGGGAGAGGAAAAGGAAGAAAAGGAGATAAAGGCTGTCCGGGAGCTTTGGCGAACTGTATTAGAGACTTTAAAAGCCACCGCCAGCTCCCCCCAGTGAGCAGATGAGGCTCCCTTTCAAAAATGTTTAATCGGGCCTCCGGCTTCGGTCAGACCTGGCCACTGGAGCAATATCATAAGGGACGCTATCTTGGACGGACAGTGGGGTGCTGCTGCCAACAAAAGAAGTACTCAGACGTTAGCCTATCCTGTGGTACAGGTTAATGGTCACTGCAAATGGGAACCACATGACTGGAAAATTTTACAACAGGCCTGTAATACCATATCTCAATATAGGGTGAAATCTGAGGCCACTTGACAAATTGTTACCTGGATTTATTCTGCCGACTTAGTGTGCCCGTATGACTGTCGGAGTTTAATGCGATAGTTGCTAACTCCTACTCAGTTCTTGTTGTGGGGATCAGCGTGGACACAACGGGCAGTAGATGGGGCGATGCAACATCTGGACCAACTGGACCCTTATTATGCAATAACAGCAGAGTAAAAGGTGGCCAGTGTCATTCAGAAAAGTCCTTTTGTTGCAAATGTACCACCTGAAAAAAGCCGTGAGCAGGGGCTGGGTCCAACAGGCCCTGAGAAGGAATCAGGTCTGTTTCCCCGCCCCCGCTCACTGGAGGATGGGACAGTCACCTAGAAAGGAGCGAAAGCTCCATCAAAATATTTTTACAGTGAAGACTGAAAGAACAAAGTCTTGCAGTTTAAAACCCCTGAGAAAATCATTACTTGCAAATCAGTGCATACAGCTTTAAATGCTCTAAAACTTACAGAGACTATCTTAGAAGCAGCTGCTACTCCTCCACCCTTATCTCAAAAGCAAGGACAGAGCAGCAGTCTTTTGAAATTTAACCCTACATACGATGAAATTCCTACCCAACATGAGAAATGCGGGAAGTAAATCTGTGAAAACTTGACGATCCTTTAAATCCACAGAAATGGGAAGTGGGGTGCAAAATCCAGCACCCCGAAAGTGTACAACAAGGTCCCTCTGCAGTAATTGGCATACCCAACCTGAGATCAAAACAAGGTGAATTCCAGCAGAAAACTGCATAGTCCCTCAGATGCGGTACAGCTGCCGCGCCAGCAGCCACTGCATCTGACAGGTCAGCAAACATTACACCTGGTTGGGCACAGGGCCCCCCCCCGGGCAACCAGCGGCATGGCCCATGCCCCCCCTTGCCGAGCCCAGCGCGCCGGCTTGGCCCGGCCTAACCCATAAGCGGCGCAGGGAGAACCATTTTTCTGACATTCAAGGACTTGATTGGGAAAAGTGTGCATAATTCAATTACTGCAGTAAAATTCCTTGTGAACAAACAGCTGGACTTTATTATCTTTCCAGGGTTCAGATGATCTATCTAGATGACATTATTCACTCTGTTGAAAGGTGAAAATATTGACATTATGACTGAAGAGTTGTCCCCTCTATTTACTCTGTTAAAAAGGACTCAGATTTATTATTTTCCTGAAGATCAATGACAAAAGCAAGAACTATTTGACAAAAAAATTCAGATGAAGTTGCAATTGCCTTTACCTCCAGAATTAATGTCAATTTGCCAACAAATTTGTATATAATTTATGCTTTTTTCCAGCCTTATGCTCTTTTAGGTCAGTGGTGTGTTAACACGCAGGAGTTGAAGACTCTGGAATGGATCTTTTTGTCTCATACGCCCATGAAAACATTAACCACAAAGGCAGACATGATAGTGTCCTTAATAGCACAAGGCTGGAATCGTTGTCAGCAATTGACAGGACGTGATCCTGACACTATTTACCTGCCGCTGGCTAAAAATGACTTTGTGGTATTAAACAGGGAATCCTGATCGCTGTAAGCCGCTCTAGCTGATTATTTGAATGACATATGTTATACCCTTCCACAACATAAGCTGTTACATTCCCCCTCTCAAATTCCATTGCAGCCAAAAAAACGATGTGTTCCTGTTTCTATTAAAGGAGCACGAACAGTGTTTCTGGACGGATCAAGGAAAAACACATAAAGCTGTAGTTGTGTGGAAATAAACAGATTCATCAGATTGGCAATCATCTATTTTAATCATTGAAGGATCCACACAAATTGTTAAGCTATCAGTGGCCTTGCACACCTTTGAATTTTTTTTGACTGAACCACTCAATGTTGTCGCAGATTCTGCATATGTTGTGGGTATTGTTCAACGCATTGCAGATGCAATGATAAGAGAAGTCAATAACAAACAACTTTTTCCTTGCTATTGAAATCAGCTACACTACTGAAAAATCGTGTACATGTATATTTTATAATGCATATACGGTCACATATTACACTACCAGGACCAATAACTGAAGGAAATGCTGTAGCAGACAAATTGACAATGGCAACAGTACTGCCATGCAGTTTTGAGCAAGCCCGATTATCTCACGACTTCTTTCATCAAAATGCCTCTTCCTTGCGTAAACGATTTGTCTTGAGGGCAAGCCATAGAAATTGTTCGTGCATGCCCTGATTGTCAACGTATTACACCCGTACCGTCGTATACAGGAGAGAACCCTGGTGGTTTACAAGCTAACGAGTTGTGGCAAAGTGATGTTACACATATATCAACATTTGGTCGACTGCTTTATATACATGTTAGTGTGGATACTTTCTCAGGATTTCTGGTAGCCACTGCACTTACGGGAGAAAAAGCACGTGATGTGAAATGTCACTGGCTAAGATGTTTTGCCACTATGGGCGTTCCAAAAACAATTAAAACTAATAATGGTCCTGCTTATGTTTCGCGAACAATTTCTGTTTTCCTACAGGACTGGGGTATACAACATGTTACAGGTATACCGCATTCTCCTAATGGATAAGTGTCCACGTCAAAAGTGTCCACGGGACCCTCAAAGCTATGCTAAATAAACAAAAAAGGGGGAATCCTATGGGCAGTGTTACCCCACAGGAACAGTTAGACAAAGCATTATATATACTTAATTCTTTAAACCATTCTGATCATCAATTATTTACAACAGCCGCTAACTGTAAATTCGAGATGGTCCCTCCATTTGTGGCTCGAGCAAAGGTACCTTATAAAGAATTTGGGGAATCGCAATGGACAGGTCCTGTAGAACTAACAACATGGGGAAGAGGGTATGCGTGTGTTCTTCTTTCAACAGGCCCTCGATGGTTCCCAAAAATATGTGAAGCCATATCATGAACTGAAAGAACGTAACACAGAATCCGATGCCAGAGATGACCATGCTCACTCTCAGGGAGCCACCTCTGACGTGGAAGGAGAAGAGATCCACTCTGGATGATCCTATTACACAGGGAAAACTGCAAGAATTACAGCAAATGCAAGTACTCTGATGATTGCAGTGGATGCACCACCCACACCAATTAATACATTCCTTGCATATTTGGCAACTATGTCTCACAACAGCTTTTGTATAACGAAGCAATCTTAGAGGACACAGTATACATGATTTTAGAACAGAGTCTGCATAAGAGCAAAAGTCAACTAACAGACACCGTGAGGAAAAAGTATGAACCTTCACCTGAGGGCTCCCGACAACTGTCCAGAGGTGCCAATAGGCATGTACAAAGGACGTCTATACTCAAAAAGTAATGATTATGTATGAGTACTGCAGTAAAGAATGCCTGCTTTCTAGAACTCAGAATCACAGAATAACAGAATCACAGAACAGTAGGGGTTGGAAGGGACCTCTGTGGGTCATCTAGTCCAACCCTCCTGCCGAAGCAGGGTCACCTACAGCAGGCTGCACAGGACCTTGTCCAGGCGGGTCTTGAAGATCTCTAGAGAAGGAGACTCCACAACCTCCCTGGGCAGCCTGTTCCAGTGCTCCGTCACCCTCAGAGGGAAGAAGTTCTTCCTCATGTTCAGACGGAACTTCCTGTGCTTCAGTTTGTGCCCATTGCCCCTTGTCCTGTCACCGGGCACCACTGAAAAGAGCTTGGCCCCATCCTCCTGACACCCACCCTTCAGATATTTATCAGCATTTATTAGGTCCCCTCGCAGCCTTCTCTTCTTCAGGCTGAACAAGCCCAGTTCCCTCAGCCTCTCCTCGTAGGGGATATGTTCCAGACCCCTCACCATCCTTGTAGCCCTCCGCTGGACTCTCTCCAGTAGCTCCTCATCTTTCTTGAAGTGGGGAGCCCAGAACTGGACACAGTGCTCCAGATGAGGTCTCACCAGGGCAGTGTAGAGGGGAAGGAGAACCTCCCTCGTCCTGATGGCCACACTCTTCTTGATGCACCCCAGGATTCCATTGGCTTTCTTGGCAGCCAGGGCACACTGCTGGCTCATGGTTAACCTGTCATACACCAGGACACCCAGGTCCCTCTCCGCAGAGCTGCTCTCCAGCAGGTCCACCCCAAGCCTGTACTGGTGCATGAGGTTGTTCCTCCCCAGGTGCAGGACCCTGCATTTGCCTTTGTTGAACCTCATCAGGTTCCTCTCTGCCCAGCTTTCCAGCCTATCCAGGTCACGCTGAATGGCAGCACAGCCTTCCAATACGTCTACCACACCTCCCAGTTTGGTGTCATCAGCAAACTTGCTGAGGGTACATTCTAACTCTTCATCCAGGTCGTTGATGAAGAAGTTAAACAAGACTGGGCCCAGTACTGACCCCTGAGGGACACCACTTGTCACCAGCCTCCAACTAGACTCAGCGCCGCTGATGACAACCCTCTGAGTTCTGCCATTCAGCCAGTTCTCTATCCACTTCACTGACTACTCATCCAGCCCACACTTCCTGAACTTCCCTAGGAGGATATCATGGGAGACTGTGTCGAAAGCCTTGCTGAAGTCAAGGTAGACAACATCCATTGGTCTCCCTTCGTCTACCCAGCCAATCATGTCATCGTAGAAAGCTATTAGATTGGACAGGCATGATTTCCCCTTGGTGAATCCATGCTGACTACTCCTGATAACCTTCTTTTCTTCCACTTGCTTGATGATGGCCTCCAGGATAAGCTGCTCCATCACCTTTCCCGGGATTCCAAGATTAAGTTTTAGACAGTTAATTATTTTGCTGCTTTCTAGTAATAGATTTTGGGTACCCAGGTAGGACACTGCTCTTGAACTTCAATGGTCTGAGGGATTACAGGACCTCCAGCCGGCACCGAGGGATTCTCGGGGAGAACCTCTGATCCCTGGACCAAAAAGTTATGAGCAGGAACCATTAATAAGGCAAAGGCATTCTTCCAGTATTGTTTCTTGTTGCCTATTTGTTAGTTGTAGTGAAAGCTTCAACATTAGGCTGTATCCCTGGGGAGAAGGGAAAGCGCCCTTCCTAAAACAGAATTGAAAAAAGAGTACTCTTCCTGAAACTGAAGCGTGGGAATTTGTCTGTTAAATGTTGAATATTATTGTAAGTCCTGTCTTTGCAATATTTAGATTTATGCTGAAAACTTGGTGTGCCTGTGTGTGTGTGTGGTCGCGACCATGAACATGTGGTTTTATGTTACAGTGTTTGTATTTCTGTGTTCTGATGGATTTATTTGGTTTCTGTGATCTATCGGATTTGTCTGGACTAAGTAA
This sequence comes from Opisthocomus hoazin, assembly GCF_030867145.1. Taxonomy (NCBI): domain Eukaryota; kingdom Metazoa; phylum Chordata; class Aves; order Opisthocomiformes; family Opisthocomidae; genus Opisthocomus; species Opisthocomus hoazin. The sequence continues at coordinate 111,942,114 of NC_134414.1, read as the reverse complement.
CTGTTTTGTGTCTTCTGGTTTGGTAAGTTCTGCAGGTATTGACTATGTCTGGTTTTTGACTTTAGACAGTTGTATCTGGACTCTGATTTATCAAGACTTTGGAAGCATTTGATGAAGCAGGGAATAGATGTGGTGATGTTTGCAGCTTTATGCTTTTATGTACATTAATTTTAGCCTATATAGTTAATGAGTCATAGTCCTAGATACATTGATCTTAACCAAGGTGATTAATATGGATAACCAATACTAAAAGTTATGGATGTTTGTATGTGTGATGAGTATACCTATAATCCAAGTGCAAGTTTACTGAGCTCGTACTATTGATACACCACTATTTTGACGCCTAACGGGGTGAAATGCTCCCCTCCAATTGGCAATAATGATATGTTGTGGTCAAGCGGTACTTTAGTCTCACCATCCACACAGAAAAAAATTGGATACAAGTAAATCCAGCAAGAAAATTGAATGCAAGTAAATCAATCTACACCATATGCTAGGTAACAGATTTACCATCAGTATGTATCATTCTCAAGTTAATTTGATCTTTCTTTATACCCAGCAGGTTATGGTATGCACTTCACATCTCTATGTCTTCAATTAGCATTGGTGTTCTTATATCTGTTAGTATTGTAGTTTGTGTGAGCCTCTGAAAAAGTAGTAGCAAGCTGAAGACCAAAATTATGTCAGCTCTCATCATCATCAACGACCTCATCAACTATACCTGGCTTGCTCAAAAACAAAAAGGGGGAATTGTGGAGTCCTGGCTGGACGAGAGGAGACATAGTTTGGTGCCGTTGAGCAACCCAGGTTTCAAACTAGAGATGGGCCTTGAGAGCGGCGAACACAGAACCCTGTTGGGAAGGTAGAGCGACGAGCTCGGAACACCGGAGCAGGGGGACTCTTACGTCGCCGCTTCCTGCCACATTGGCGCTTCCTGCCATGTTGCCGCTCCCTGCCATGTTGCCGCTCCCTGCCACAGTGCTTCTTCCTGTCATATCACTTCTTCCGCATCGAGAGATGAGGCTTTGCACCAATCGCAGCAAGTTATAGCAGTTTTGCCTATATATGGTTAAGGGTATCTAACCAATCAGATGCTGTTAGTGCTTTGCTATATAAACCCTGTTTTGCTGACTAATAAGGGAGAACGATCTTACGCATATTGGGATGATATCGTTACTGCCGTTTTCCGAGTTCCCACTCCTACACTAATGGAGTTCCTCAAAAGAACATCACCAAGAAGTAACTTCCCACATCGTTCTAGATAGTACAAACCAGTAGAAAATAGCAGTGTTTTTCACTTACTAAAAAAAAAAAAAAAATCACAAAAGCTTCTTCAAGGTTCAAACCCCAAAGTATGCAGGCAAGTGTATTGCTTTGTAGTCAGCAAATAAGTATGTTCCAGCATGCATGAGAGTGGCTGGCCTGCATTTTTGATTATTCAAACCTGGGAACAAATAATTTCATAAATATCTTAATTATAAGGATAATCATTTGCTACTAAATGTTTCTATGACAGTAGTAATGTTCGGACCTATACCAAGGACCACCATTTCTGTGTTCTTGTCACTGTACAGACACACAGGAATTAACTACACTAAAAAGTCCTTCTTCCAGTTTGCTTATAGCATACCCAATAAAGCAATCATCCCCAAAAGACATTACCAAGGCATGAAGACTACAAAACATTCTTCATAGTGGGAGAAAATATATAGTTGACTAAAAGCTGCATTCTTCATTGTTCAGTGCTGCTCATCACTACTTTTTAGTGGCCCATGAATGACAGTCTGATGGCATGGATATATATGTGAACCTAGATTAACAGTTACATAATAAATGCTGCCCACATTTATGGTAAATATCTTAATGGCACAGAAGCAGTTTCACTGTGAGAAAACAGCTATTGTATAATGTTACTGCATAGAATACTGAGGAAATTAATGCATTTCTGATTTAGCAAATCACAGTAATATCTATATTGACTAAGATTATAGAACAGATGGTTAAATACAAGCTAGTGCTCAAATTTTAACATCCAATACCCACTACTTAGACAGTTGGATTACTGTCACATTTACTAGTTGAGAGGCCCATAAGTGACTATGATAAGCACTCTAAGATAAACTAAATAAGCAATTAAAGCAAGAGACATGAAAATTTCAGTGGCTAAAGCCTTTAAAGAGATTAGTTTCTTATGGTAAATTTATTTCTGAAGGAGCTAATACAGCATCAAATAGACTAAATGCCACAGTGTTTAAGAGAACAATCTGGTTGCTAAACTCGATTATCTGCTTTTTACACTCAAATGAGAAAGTCTATCTATCTTAGTAACTAGAGACTATCTGAATTTATTTGAGAAATTGAGATATGACTTATTTTTCAAATTCATGTGATTCCAAAGTATTATCCCACTATTATACATGAAAATAGAACTTTTCTTATAGTGAAATAGCCAAGTTGTTAAAACAATGACTACAGTTAAAAAATATTACCAGAAAAGTTAATTTTTTTACTAGCTATTTCAAATAATGAGTTATCATGATTAAACTCGAATAAACAGACAAGGGATGCCTGGATTGTGTTTGAAAACATCTTTATTCATTATAAGATTATTAATAAGAGTGAGGACAACCAGTGTCACAAAACTCAATTTGAGCTGAAAGACTAATGTACCACCTTTGGTAGTTAATTCCAAACACAGGCTTATTTGTGCCTTTTGTATTTCAACGGATATATGGAAACAAAATATGCTTACATTTATAAAAGATATGCTATCCAGTTTGTTTCTTCATATGAAAACTCCATAGATACCAACTGTGTTTTCCGAAACTCAGTGAGAAGTTTTCCAATGACCTACAAAATTTTACAACAGGGACTATGGGTATCGCTGTTTGAAGATAAAGCTCTCTGTTTGTACAAATATGAACATGCACAAATATAGATATGATGACTTCAGTAGTAGTTTAAACAGTCAGCAAATCTAGCTTAAATATTACTTTAAAAGATTAGTTTTAAAAGAATCGAGTGCACTAATGGCAATACCAAAACTGAAATAAGTTTGCTGATACAACTGCTTGAAAGTCATATTCAGTGTCAGTTCAAGGTTTGTGAACCACTTAGACAAAATTGAGTTCCGGTGGTGAAGAAGAATAAGACAGTAAGACCGAACTGAGGTTTCTGCCAGAGCAGGCAGGGCTATTGTATGTTGCACAGCAAATAGTCTGGGAGAACAGAAAATTTTGGAGAAAGATGAGTCTCCTGGAAGCTTTGGATGAAAATCTATTTTTCTTCCCTGCCTCAGATCATTATTGCAAATTACTGCATTAAAGCATTACTGCAAACAAATCCAAGTGTTCTAGGAGGCAATTTTCTTCAAAAAGACTACATGCATTTTCAGAGAAGAGTAGTATGTAAAATTCTAGATCGAATTTGCAGGCCCTGGCAACACTAGCTGACATGATTTTGTCCAGATTTGAAATAGGACAGTTGAAAAAGTAAATGCCACAGCAAATAATGTCTCACCCCAGTAACTGAGGAGCGTAAATGAAGTTATCTTGTTGTAGAAAGCAGTTTGAAATAGCATATTTATTTTCATAAGCCCAATGCCAGAACTACTGAATGAAAAATGGGACTAGAAGACTAAAAAAAAAATTAAATTAGAGAAGTTGAATTATATTTTTTCTATAAAAAAGAAGTTACTTAAGAGATCACATTAACACAGTTACACAGTTTCAATGGGAAGAGACAGAACATGAACTGCTTATAGAAAACAGAACTTCTCTATGTCTGTGAAACAAGGTAGACAATATCCCACACTCCCCTTTTCATCCATTTTCCTTCCAAACAAAAATCCCCTAGACTATATTTTTCTCTGAAAAGAAGAGAACTGTTATATTGCAAGGGTGAATACACAAAAGCATTACTATCAGAGTACAATATTATCATCCAGTGTTCTTGCATCCATCAGTGAGGAGTAAGCCTCCAGGTGTATTCAGCAGGGCTACCCAGTCTGAATTACACATCCGGAAATTTTTGTCACTAAAGAAATCCTTACTCGCTAGAGAAAAAATATAGACTTCCTTGGAGCCACTCTACAAATACATCTGCATTACAGCTGAATCCAATTTTGGTTGTCAGCTCTGGTCCAAGACAAAAAACATGGTCTGAGTTACAAATTAAAGCAAATCTTTGTTTTGTCACTGTTACAAGCAAAGAAATGCTCTTTGTCCCTGCTACTTTGTTATTTCATTAAAACATCTGACAGCTAAAATTGGGCAGATGTTCTTGAAGAGACCTCTATGATTCAGGTAATTGCATTGTGTGTGCTTTCCACACACATTTAAAAATTCTCTCTTAGGAATCTGAAATCCTGAAAGCGGCAAATATCTCAAAAGGTATTTCAGCTGTTCATGACTACTGGGGAAATACAGTCGTATCCCTTCCCAGTTGTAACATGTATTGAGAATCTTTGGAAGCCATAAAGCTACTGGAAAAGTTTCAACATCCCTGAGTAGGAAAATTGTGCCTGCTACAATTTACAGGGGCATCAGCCCAAAGATTGTGCCTAGACAGCAGACCACTGTGCTCCCGTGCACCAGGCTCTTCGTATGGCTGCATCCTACTTTCACATCAAGGCAAAATCTGCCAAAGGCCCCTACCTCCTTCCTTCCTTGAAGAGCTCCTCGTCAGGTCCCAGCCGCCAGCATAGGTATCCACAAGATTTCAGCCAGAGTCCTGGAAGGGAGGCGCACACCCTCTGCCCAGATTCCTTGTAGGGATCATCAGGCTCCCAAGACACACACAGCCTATGTGCCATCCATATGTCACCACTCACCTACACCACCCATCTACAACAGTCGGAAAAGAAACCTAAATACACACACACGTACGCACTTACTGAAAATATTCCTTATCAGCTAACTTCTACCATAGGTTAACTGAGGTCTTGAAGGTCAAGCAAAATTGCTGTTTTATTTTGCTTAACAGACAATGCTGCTTTTGTTCTTACTGTATGATTGCATCACTAGCACCAATGTTTATTATTTGATTGTCACACTTGTTTATGTCAGTAGTGATGTGTCAAAAAATAAACTAAAATTGTGAGACTGTGCTCAAACCAATATAAAAATGTGTGCTAGTATTTTTGAGTAATGTGCTGTACCTGTCTATCTTAAGCTGCTGCAAGACATGTGTGTATAGTTCCTGTTACTGAAAGAAAAAGGAAATATTTCCCCTGTTGTATTGTGAATTTCTCAATAATACAAGAGGTCTTCCTCTCATTCAAGGAAAAAAAAAGGTGCTTTACTAACTACAAATAGAACTAGGCCCTGAAAATTATCCATTACCTAGATTTCATCCTTGAGAAAAACAATCAAACAAAAGAATGCCTCCCCCCCAAAAAACAGGAAAAGAACACGGAACCTGCTGGAACAGTGCAGTAACAACCCCACCTTCTCCTTGTACACTGTTATTAATAAATGCCATGGTTGCAGCACCAAAATCTATAGACAGAGCAGTTTAACAAAATATAGTGTGTTACATTCTCTGATCCAAAGGATACACAAGCTCAGCAGCAGAGTCTCCAGTGGGATCAAAGGAATGTTTGACAGAGAATCCTCTCTTCTGACAATATTGTTTGACCTATGTCTCAAAGACAGAAATGAAATGTTATTCCCATTTTCATGCTGACATACAGGAGCTTACTAGAAGGACATTCTCATAAACAAAGTCCTGCAGACAATGCTATCATCCAGCTCATATTTTTTTTCCAGTTTTCAGGGTGGGTGTAACTCATAATACAGCATATTTTCTGGTGAGACTAGGGTGTAGAGAAATCCAGTGAAGTTATAAAACCCACGCTGTCTTGGGAGATGCTCAGCAACTACAGTACCTTGCTAGTCCTGAAAAAACAGGACATTATCTTTTTGACCAAGGCTGAAAAACACATAGCTGTGGATAGTCTTTACTTTTTATTACCCATGGGTGGAACCAACTAAGTCTTTAATTTGTAATAATAAACTTTTTGCCTTTCATTTTGGTTAGTAATGTGGTATTTATATAATGATTTAAGCAACAGATTCATGGGTGTTTTAATTGTTTTAGTTGTTTTATATACTAATTGCCATTCCCTCCCCCCCCAAATTGGCCTATCACCTATTTATGTGTTTTTGGTAATTTACAGTTTAAGTGAAGTTTATCATTACCTTTTAATGATGGATGCACCAGAGTCAATCAAATTATTACTTTCTGTTTAAAATTTAATTGTCCATTTAGAGTGTTAAATCAACTGGTGGCTTTGGCATGTGGGAGATCCATGGGCAAAGTCCATGCTCTACATTGTTCAGGGCTCATTCTCATTTTCCGCTGTTTATCTATCTACCTATCTATCTATCTATCTATCTATCTATCTATCTATCTATCTATCTATCTATCTCCATTTGTGTTGGATAAAAATTTTGTCCTGAACCTATGAAGTCTTTTCATATGAATATTTCATCAACACGATATATTTGCACATAAAACTGGTATTTTATTTCAGTAACTGTTATTTTCTATGATAAAAATATTTTGCCAAAAAATTCCAAGCAGCTTTATTACTGGATTTCATTTAATCAAACTCTCTGATTAAGATTTCTGCTTATGAAACTAATCAGACCTCAATAACAAATGTGCAGATGAACAGGTATAGCTGGGTAAACAATTCAGGGCACACACACAGAGCTGATTAACTTAGCTCTTAACTGTTAGTAAATTATTCACAAAGTAGTGTTGATTTTAGAGTTGAGTTTTTTTCATTTTCAGAACTATGCAGCAATTCAGTCATTAGGAATAACAGTCTATCATACAGTTTTCTTGTTAGATATTAGTATTGCCCATCATGGCCAGAAATTATTTTATGCTCTACCCAGATCCTGCTCTCCTTTATTTTTCTATAAATTAAAGAGAAACAGAAAGGGCATAAAAAATAGAGAGATGATTTCTGGGGAGCAGGAAGATTCTGCACTTTATGGAACAACACAGTTGAGTATACATCTTTCTCATGGTCTGGAGATCATTCTCCATCTGTTGTCTCGTATTGGTTTCTGCTTCTCCTTGCTGCCTTTCTTTCCTTTTTCTTTAAGTTGAGGGTTTTGTTTGGGTTTGTTGTTGTTGCTGTTGTTGTTGTCTTTTGTTATCTGTTCTGCAGAGATATACAGAGGATTTGGTTGCAAGCTGATTCAATTATGATAATCAAAGTTTGTGTATTAAAAGTTAAAGACATATTTCAATGGAAATAAATTTCTTCCACTTTGTGTCATACTATCCAACTGTAGAAGGAAGAAAGGAGATTTTTGTGAAATCTACTGACTGAAAAACTGCAGTGTATAGAAATACATTCCTAATATAATGTCAACAGTGTGACAAACAGGGTTTTCTACATGGCACAGTGGTTGTCACCAACTAGAGAGATACATGTTAATCGCTGATTTGTCATGAGCTTGAAACCAGGTACTCACTGCCCAGTGTACTTCTGCAATGTGTTACTTCTCCTGTGTGCAGGTTAATGAAACCTGAGGTACCTGCAAACCATGAGTACCTGAGTGCAAGTTTCTGTTGGTTTATATATATACAAAACATGAATCATGACAGAACAATGAAAAAAATGTTATTTTTCACCAACAGAAATCAGAAAAAAAATGTATTCTGCAGAAAAAAATTAGAAAGATATTTAGGAAACAGGTTACAAAACTGCTGTACAGTCATGCACACAGCATGTGTTACACATGTCTCATTTTGGAGTTGTTCCAGAAACCAGGGAAGCAAAGTAATTTTTCTATGGACTTTTGTGAGTATAGTCTCATACACTGGACTCAAATCTTATGTGCTCTCAAATCTCATTACAAAATGATCCTTCACCTACTTTGAAACATTCAGGTGCCAGACTATTTAAAGTGCTCAAGTATTTGACATAGCAAGTAATCTATAGGGCCTGTCAAAAAGGGAAAGTAAAAAATTATTTTTTGATGGACTCATCATTACTTGCTCAAACACAGCATTCTCAGTGACTTAGCACCTGTCTCCTAGAAAGAAAAAATTATTACAGTGCTATGCACCCCTTTCAGTGACCACGTTAAATTCAGTGAATTGTTTTTCTAAGTTATAGTGGGTCTGAAATCTTGGATGGGGACCTTGTGCAGAATCCCTTACAAATTTAGACATAGAAAAGATCAAACTCTGTATTTGGAAGACCAAGGAAGAATCCAGTTTGTCAGACATTTGCTTCTGTTCATTTTATGAATGACCTATTATAGTTTTGGCTACACACAATTTACTAGTTGCTATAACAAAACAGGAGTCTGCAAATTGGGCCTAACAATCAAAGCTGATTTGCTGTGCCAAGGGAAAATTAAATCAAATCCTGAAATGCACTGAATCGCTTTTTTATTCTTTCCCCTTTTCTTACACAGATTTCATCAGATTTGGTTAGCAGGGGCAACTACCATCAACAACCTTGTATAAGTGTCTTTTTTCCCATGATAATTCTCCTAGAACATTCCTATTTGCCAACAGCAACCTAGATTGTATTGTTCTGTGGCAATTCTGTCACCAGAAGTCCCTTTGCTGTATTTGAGAGGGAGCTCTTGTAAATAATAACCGAGCATACTGGAATTTTGGATACAAAATTTTATTCTTTGCCATGGTTTAGAAACATTTTCCCCATCCATCCAGCATCTGTGACAACACTGGAGAACACGGACTCTAGTCTAAGATACATCAATATATGAGGATAGCAAAACATCTCTGGCAAGAATCATGTAGACCTATACCTTTCTCTAGAGTTTGATTATGGTAACAAGGCATGTTGTGTTTTGTTGTATTCTTGACTAGTGACAAAAATGCTCTGAGATTAAATTGCAGGATGCACTGCAGAAAGCACAAAGAAGTTGTACCAATGGCTCTACAGCTCTACTCACAGAGGACAGCAGAACAAACTACCAGTTGGAGATTAAGCTTGCAGCTGCTTGTAGTAGCCGTGATTTATTTGATTTATTAACTAATTAAGCCCCTTAGCAATCCTGTGTAAGATTTCTAATCATGTTATCCCCTGTAAAAGTGCAGGGAAGGGAAGAAATTTCCTTTGGGATTTTATTTCGCAGTATCATTTCACAGGAGTGAAGGAAACCCAAGCCTTTCTCTGCATACGAACCGGAAAAGAAAACCACTGTTCAGCCATAGATGCCTTGGGGACCAATCCTTTAGTCAGCATTTCACAAGAGAAAGTTGTCATAGCCTACAATAAAATTAATTTTCGTCAGTGTACGAAAGTGCTTTGGCTTGATGGAAAGAAGGCCGATAGGCCCTCCTGTATGACCTCCTCAATAGGCAGTGCTGTCCAGGCAAGGGGCAAGGGAGCCAAGATGCATGGCCTCTCTCTTGCTGTGAATGCTGCAGTGAAAATCTATCCAGAAAGGTTTGTAGTGTGCTTATTTATGTGGTGACCCAGGATTTGCTCATCAGGCTGGACATCCACAGTGCCAAATACTCTATATTATATTCGTGCTGCAACAATCCTGCACTGTGCTCCTGAGCTACATGCAAGGAAGCCATCCACTTCCTGATACTGCCAGTCCTCACCATGATGTCCATTTATGGGGGTAGCAGGTTGGATGTAAATCAAGCCAGGCTTGTAGAATAAAAAGAGCTTCAAGATGAACTTTTCAAATATTTTTGTACATTGACCTCCAAACTGCTGTAAGATAGCTGTGACGTTGGGTGAAGGGCAAGAGATACTGGTGCTTCTGCAGTACTTTCAAGACAACGGATGAAGACTGCCATCTATTGCCTCTGATGATGTACTTGTGCAATCTTGCTGAGTTATTCTGAACAAATTCATGTCTCTCTACAGCTAATATCCAAGAAACAAAGATCTTTGCGTGTGTGCTTTTCTTCAGTTTTCAGGCTTTTCTGTTAAAGATATCTAACAGACTAATGTACTGAGGCAGAACACATTCTTGGCATCTGAAATCTTATCTAATTTTTAAACGCATTAATTCTTTGTAGAACAAAGCCTTATGGATACCTTTCTTGGGATGGAAGGTGTATTCCTGAACTGTATAAATATACCAGCAAAGAAAAGGAAGCTAATCTATGTGTCAGTCATCTGTAAAACAGACATGAGGAAAACCATGAGCGAGAACTACATTTTCCCGCTGCATTAATAACAGTTTACACATATCATGGATTTCTTGAAATGAAACCTGAAAGCGACCAACTCAAAACCCAAGCAGCAATTAAAACACAGTGTTGAGGGGAAAGCATTGCTCATCACTGAGCTCAGCGATATTAATTTCATAGACCAGATTTTGTCCCAAGGGGTAGTCAAAGTGAGAGAAAAGATACAAACTATTGCTGATTCCCCTCAGACCTTATTTGCAGGTAAGCATCTACCTAAGCAAGGGGACAGAGCACAGGAGACTTGACCACTGCTAACCCCTCTTTACAGATGACTAGATTGCACCTATTAGCTCCATGAGAGTTTTGACAGGGAGTTTTCCCCAGAAAGAGAGGTTATACCACGCACTGTGAGAGTACCAGCCAGGGTAAGAAGTCCTCTTGGCTCCTGTATAAACTCTTAATCTGAGTGGTTTCATCTACCATGCAGTTTAATGAAGGTATTTCACAAAAGTGCCATGAGCTTGAAATATCCTTCCACAGTATTTAGGTAGTAACATGAAACACTACTTAGCTGTGAAACAGCCAGTTACATGGAACAAGAAAGTAGCATTTAGTGTAAGCTACGGGCCAGGTTCTTTGGTGTGTATCAGCATACTTCTGCTGAAGACTGTGGGTTTACATACTATATCTGAGGATTTGACTCAGTATTTTTTGTGATCAAAAATAATGCTACTTATCCAACTGACTATGTTATAAGATTAATTAAGTGTTGTCAGATAGACCATGTATAAGGATATGCATGTGAATGGCCATTATGCAAGGCACACAAGTGGATTTATATGACAGGGACAGATATCAACAAGACTAAAATGGACAATTTACTCATACTTGTAAAACAAACAAGTTACCAGAGTCAATTCTTGCTTCTCCCTCAGACATCAAAGACAACATCTGAAGGAAGAATTTCTGTGCCTTGCTTAAAAATTTCTGCGTCTTGCTTAAAAATTTCTGCCCACGTAAACCCCCAAGTTTTTGGGTAAGCAGTGTCTAGCACTCAGTTTTATTTCACTCATTATTTATGCTATATAAAACAAAGTATAACATGGAATCCCTGAGTATTGACCAGGCTCCCACTGTGTTGCCTACAGAAAGGACAATTCTTGTAGATAAACGCATACAACCTCTGTAGAAGATGAAAGGTGACATGTAGGTGCAAAAAAAATTTAAGGTTAGTGAAAGTGCCTTCATAACAGTACCATTAGTACAATTTTGTTCTTGGTGGGCTTTGAAAAAAAAGGTTGTACAATCTCATTTCCAGCATGAAGACACTTCTCTTGCAGTTTGAAGTTCCAGATTTTCAAATACTTAAACATGTGAATAACGTAAATCACATGAATAATCTCACAGTAATAAACATGGCTACTTTAATTGTTAGACTTATTCTTCATCTTTTCAAAACCAGAACAAGAAGAAATACAGCAAGACCGGATGAACGTGTGGTGTGTGTAGGTGATCAGTAGCACAGAAGTGACCATTTGCTGATATACAATGATAGACATTGCGGTAAAATATCTTGCATATACAAGACCAACAGGGACTTTGTTTTGGAAAAACTGAGAGGTAAAACCTTTTTCTAATGGCATTGTCAAAAGAATTTGAAAGTAATTACCCTGTTTCTATTGTTACTGGCAAAGGTGGTGAAAACCGCGAAATCTGTTATAAGATTTTCCGTTATAATACATACTTGTCAGTTTATAACTTTATTATGCATGCATTTCTCTTGCTGAAATTAGTCTTTGCCTAAAGTTTACTTTAATTTTTTTGTCTGTAATTTGGCAGTTAGAACAAAGTGATTCTGCCATTATCAGAGAATTTTTGTGTGTTTACCAAAATTTAGATTGACTACGGCCATGATGGGTTGGCTAGAATCTTGTAATGAACTTCGTGGTGTAACTATCAGCACTGATTGTGGGCTTTGCCATTACAGTACCTACAAGCAGTCCATCTGTGCATGCATCTTTTCCACACAGCAATCAAGCACTTTCCATTATCGAACTGCAGAAACAGTTCTGCAACTTGATCGTACCACCTACTAATTATTAAGCTAAATATCAGACCCAGAAGCAGTGATCCCAACTTTCCTGTGCTGCTATTATCTCCCCGTCTACATTCAGTCAACTTGAACAAAATCCTACAGTGGAAAAAGGAGCCAGAAACTGGGCTGTGGGTCAGATTAATTCATCCTGGATAAGTTACAAACATTTATTATTTTGGATGTATTTTGGTTTGTTTATTGGTTTTTCTCTGATTAGCCACTGTGCAATCTTTTTATAGTCTCGCAGTTCATCCAGAAAAAAATAATGAGTTATAAGTCATCATTATTTGTTAAACTCAGTCATGACTCGTACTTGCTTTACTTTGTTGTGAAGCACTGTTTTTGTGTTTTTAACCTAACATTTTAGCCAGTACAATAAATAAGAGCCAGAGAAAATGGCATACACATGCACACATAATCCTTAAATGCTTTCTACCCCTTATTTTATGTACTTTATATATGTATATTCGTTTTCCAACCATTATTACTCATATTTGGTCAGCACATCAGCATGTTCCATGGATGGTAAAAAAAATAATTTACACTTACATAAAATCCATCTCTACAGTTATAACCCTGTGACCACAGCTAAATTAGTATTACAGATTAAGCTTCCAGGTGGATTATAAGAATACCTGGTTACAAAATAATGCTGATATCTTATCTACACATTTAAACCTAACATGCTATTTTATTTTTATACTCTATTCCCCAATTAGCAATACATCCTTCAAGGTAAAAAAGAATGGCTATAGCTGAATCTATTTACTGATAGCAAGTAGAGCATCTTCTATTTAACTAGCTCTCTTAAGGGTCTGGTTTTTTCCCTATCTACATTTCTTCGAAACAAATATACCTAATGTGCCCAAGAATAGAAAGCAGGCACCAAGAGGGTGGAAGGAGGTAGAAGAAGAAGCTGCAGTCAAGGAGACAGGGGACGGAGAAAAGGAACATGAAGAGGAAGAGGAAGCAATGTAGCTGTCTCCCATGGAGAGGACTGGCTGTGAATCCATCTCAGGTCTCATTGGTGGTCTATAATGAAACTCAGTAACACATGGAACTGTGAGTGAGCTCACATGTAGTCATTCAAGATTAAAAAAAATGCAAATGAAAACACAAAGGAAAAATAGTTTTCTTTCTGTGCAAAATTCCTTTTGTATATGTCTGAAAGGGTCTTGAAATGCACATAATATAAATCAGTATAACTTATTGGAATATTCTAATTTTTTTTTCTCTAATTTTTGGAATTAATAATCTTACATACTTATGACTTCTAGAATCAAAACTTTGACTTGGAAAATTACTTTTTTAGTCTGTAAAGCTATAGTGTTGTCATTTCCTTAACATTTATGTCACAAAAGCACTCAGGAGAAACTTTTATCCAAAACCCATTATGGTTAGTAGTAGGCAACCTACCATAAACGCCTCTGCTCTGAAGAGATTATATAATATTTGCAATTTAAGTGAAGCACCTTTTTATTATTGTATCAATTAATTTTGTATCAATTTTGTATCAATCAATTTTGTATTGGTTTTGCACCTATTATTTTGTATCAGTAATTCATGTTTGTACTTTCTTGGGAGCATATCTTAGCTTTCTGCTTCCCTCAGAATCATATTTTAATCTACAACATGCGCAATACTTTAAAGAATGTATTTGATTTTTACCACTTACAAAGTGTTCAGAACGTGTTGTTGGTTTTCTTGCATATTTTCTAATGTCATCTTTTAACAGAAAGTTAATAAATGTAGCAATGCTGGTTGAAATACTCCGGACAAAACATCAGTTCTCAAAATAATGAACATGTTCACCAATAGTCAGTCACTACACAGGGAGATGCAAACTTTGACAGAGGCAGTCATTTAAATAAGGCTTTAATGGATTTAACTTCTATCAAAAGCAACCTGGCAATTTTGACACCATTCTTTTAAAAATATTTTTGCAGTTTTCTGTGTTTCTTTGCCATTACTCTGAAGAATAAAAATAAAAATGTATAATTTCTACCCTATGCTATCATCTTTAACAATGAAGATAACTGTCTGTATACATGCCAACATTTCTCCAATATTGCAAAAATGTGAACCAAATCTTCTCACATCAATAACATTTGCCACAGCAATTTTGAGAATTAGAAGTTGATTACATACACATTTTGTCTTTGTCTCTAATCTCATCAGCAATGAACCTACAAACTACTTTTTCTCAATCATCTGTGATTAACAGAAAAAGAAAACTAGTATTTCTCCTTGAAAAGCTGATCTCATTGTGTAGGTAGACATTTTCCTTAGAAAGTGATTACTTTTTTCTCGTTTAAGTTCTTGCAATTTCAATTTTTCTACGGGCTTTGATTTTTATGTGTGCATGGGTGGGTCTTCAGAGATGCAAACACAGACTTTGTTCTACAGCAAAATTAATGAAATGAAAGCAATTACACGAACACTAAGCCTAGGCAGAAGAAACCAAGAATGGCAGAAAAACAGCTACCAAAATCTGGATGGAAAGCAGGCATCAAAAGTCAGGGCCATGGAAGAGTGCTTCCAAAGCCTGTTAAAGGAGTTGGCTAATACTATTGCAGGAATGCTTTGAGGGGCCTACTGGAGCTTTTTGCTAGCCATAATCTCTATTAGACATTCCACCGTTCATAGTACACAAGGGGGTTGGCGAACAGTGGATGCATTTAACATTGTTCTGACCCATCCTGTGGCTGCTGGGACATCTCAGCTGACACTAAGCCCAGCAAGGCAAGACTGGCACGGCTCCCTTTGCCTCAGCCAATGAAGAGGGGAGTAGCTGAGGAAACAGATGGCTAATCTAAACCTTGGATGGACATCTGGTTTGCTACAGGGTCTTTGCAACTGCGTGTTGCCTGTTCTTCAGTGACGGTTGTAAAGCCAAAGCTGGGACCAGAGACCCCTGTTCTGTATCTTTGCCTTTCATTGGATAATTTTCAGCATGGTTTGCTTAAGCCCTCACCATGAATAGAGTTACACATTCTGGAAATCTATAAATAAGCATTATAGAAATTGACAGCTGTGAGAAAACATTTGTTGTGTTTCCAGCCAGATATATTCTTATTGAGCATTTAGAGCTTTATAAATGGCTAAAAATGTGGTGGCATGTTCTGCAAAGATGAATTTTCATAAAACTCTTTCTTTCTGGAAAATAAAAATTATATTTTCCCAGCAGAAATCATGGCAAATTTTTTTTTCTTTTGTTGCCTTCTTGGATTTTAATTTTCTAAAGTTTTTTGAACCTCCTCTCTGAAACATTCAGATCTGTGAAAATTCAAAGATTACTTTTGTTATTTCCACCTTATTTATTGTAACTGATGTCATTAAATGAAATGCATACTAGAGGAAAGACCCTAACTACGTATAGCTCAAGTGAAGACATGTGGCAGAGCTCTTATTTGCTGACTAATATTACTTTCCATCTCTGAGATGTAAGTACAAACTAGAGAAAGGAAGCTGCATAATACTCACACTGTACTGATCTGTGGTCACCACTAAGAAGCTCAGCTGCTGGGTTTTATTTAGCCTGCAGCACAATTCATGTATTCTGGAAATAAACATTTGTATTGCAAAAATGAAATAAAACTTAAAATGAATCAGCACCTTTTGAGTAAAATATTACAAAAATTAAAAACAAATTCTACAATGGCAGCATAAAATAACTTTCTCCAGTTTTAATTACAAAGCACAGTGCGATCATCAAGTGTAGCAAAGTGCCACCTAGGACTTTGTACACATCTGAACTATAACAAATGCTTTGAGACTCTGGTATTGGAAACTCAAAAAGTAGGTGCCCTAACCATTAGGTATTTATCTCCTACTAGAGTTTTAATAGAAAAGAAGTTTCATTAATATTTAGTTATACATGACTACTGGAATGACTCAAACAGGCTGTTCACAAAGGGTAATTTTTGGGTTAAGATCCCCATGCTTTCTCAATAATCATTGACTAATATTAGATTTCATTGGAGATTAATTCAAAGCAAAATCTTAAATTTAGTGACCTGTAACACATGTTGGGGGAGATTCTATGCCTTACTGGAGGAGCAAGGTAAGTATTTACGAATATTCTCACAAATTTTAATTTAGTGTAAGATAACAGACTTTATAGACAGGAAAAAAACATAAAGAATGGGAGAACGGATTTCTCATTTTCTTCACTTTTCCCTCTTTTCATCTCTGTCAGACAGGCTCTTCTCTTTTTTCACTTTTCTTTTAGATGAATCCTGTTAACAGATGGATTGCCTCAAGTTTGACTTTTTCTATTCTATTTCTATTTCTGGACTAGTATTAACACTACTTATATAAAAGGAAAAATCAAATGAAACAGAAAGCATTTCTGTGGTTCAGCTGCTTTTGGTGGGGGAGTTTAGCATCATCTGTTTGCTTTGATTTTAACGTAATTAGACCTGAATCCACTAATGTAAAAAAAAGAAATCTGACCAAAATCTTCTGTAAGAAATTTCTCTGCCTCTTCTGTCTCTTCTCCCCGTTTCTTGCGAAGTGGTCCTACACAGAACCCAACAAATGCAGATGCCTCACAGCAGTCTTTCCCTACTGTCTCAGGCAGAGTAGCCAGCAGTCTCTTTCTGTTCTCAGCTAAGCATTGTTTTTATATGCAACACTTCCTTAAGCAGAAAGGCCCAAGAAAATTATGACTACTCAGCAAAGGCTAGAAGATTATATGCTTTTCTTCCTCAAAAATTAACTAAACCCAATTTAGATTCATTTTGGTAATGAATGACTCTGTCCATACAGAAGGCTAATACACTTTCACGTACGTGAGCTACATTCATATCTTCAAGTTGATTATCTCCATAAAAGCCTGAGACTCCTCTTGCAGAGGAGCACTTAGAGCCTAGAAGTTCCCACTTCACTGATAACTGAGCTTCTTAAGGGTGAGATTTCCTCATTGCTTTCCTGCACAGTTACTGCCTCTCCTAAGTACAGCTACATTTATAGTTTCTTATCTTTCAGCAAGCTCAGGAAAATAAGGTTATCTGGAGTAGTCAGCATGGATTCACCAAGGGGAAATCATGCCTGACCAATATGATTGATAGCTTTCTATGATGGCGTGATCGGATGGGTAGATGAGGGGAGAGCAGTGGATGTTGTCTACCTCGACTTCAGCAAGGCTTTCGACACTGTCTCCCACAACGTCCTCATAGGGAAACTCAGGAAGTGTGGGCTGGAAGAGTAGTCAGTGAGGTGGATTGAGAACTGGCTGAATGGCAGAGCTCAGAGGATTGTCATCAGCGGCACTGAGTCTAGCTGGAGGCCTGTAACTAGTGGTGTCCCCCAGGGGTCAGTACTGGGCCCAGCCTTGTTTAATTTCTTCATCAATGACCTGGATGAAGGGACAGAGTGTACCCTCATCAAGTCTGCAGATGATATAAAGATGGGAGGCGTGGAGGATACACCAGAAGGCTGTGCTGCCATTCAGCGTGACCTGGACAGGCTGGAAAGTTGGGCAGAGAGGAACCTGATGAGGTTCAACAAGGGCAAGTGCAGGGTCCTGCACCTGAGGAGGAACAACCCCATGCACCAATAGAAGCTCGGGGCTGACCTGTTGGCGTGCAGCTCTGCGGAGAGGGACTTGGGAGTGCTAGTGGATGACAGGTTGACCACGAGCCAGCTGTGTGACCTTGTTGCCAAGAAGACCAATGGTATCCTGGGACACATTCAGAGTAGTGTGACCATCAGGTCGAGGAAGGTTGTCCCTCCCCTCTACTCTGCTATAGTGAGGCCCCTTCTGGAGTACTGTGTCCAGTTCTGGTCTCCCCAGTTCAAGAAGGATGAGGACTTACTAGAGACAGTCCAGTGGAGGGCTACGCAGATGATGAGGGGACTGGAGCATCTCTCCTACAAAGAAGGGCTTAGGGAGCTGGGTTTCTTTAGCCTGAAGAAGCAAATCCAAGGGCTCAGTTTTGGGTCAGGTCTTGTTTAACATCTTTATCGATGACCTGGATGAGGGGTTGAGTGCTCCCTCAGTAAGTCTGCAGATGACACCAAGTTGGGTGGGAGTGTTGATCTGCTTGAGGGTAGGAAGGCTCTGCAGAGGGATCTGGACAGGCTGGACTGATGGGCCGAGGTTAACAGTATGACTTTCAGCAAGGCCAAGTGCCGGGTCCTGCACTTGTGTCATAACAACCACAGGCAGCGCTACAGGCCTGAGGAGGACTGGCTGGAGAGCTGCCTCGCGGAAAAGGATCTTGGGGTGTTGGTTCACAGCCTGCTGAACGTGAGCCAGCAGTGTGCCCAGGTGGCCAAGGAAGCCAACGGCATCCTGGCTTGTATCAGAAATAGTGTGGCCAACAGAAGTAGGGAGGTGATCATGCCGCTGGTGAGGCCGTATCTCGAGTACTGTGTTCAGTTTTTGGGCCCCTCACTACAAGAAAGACATTGAGGAGCTGGAGCCTGTCCAAAGAATGGCAACGAGGCTGGTGAAGGTACTAGAGAATAAGTCTTATGAGGAGAGGCTGAGGGAATTGGGGCTGTTTAGTTTGGAGAAGACTGAGGGGGGACCTTATTACTCTCTACATCTACCTGAAAGGAGGTTGTAGTGAGGCAGGTGTTGGTCTCTTCTCCTAGGTAACTAGCGATAGGATGAGAGGCAATGGCCTCAACTTGTGCCAGGGCAGGTTTAGATTAGATATTAGGAATAATTTCTTTACTGAAGTGGTCAGACCTTGAAATAGGCTTCCCAGGGAAGTGATGGAGTCCCCATCCCTGGAGGCTGTTATGGTTTGGCTGTGGCCAGCAACAAAAGCACCACACGACTGCCCCTCCCCCCGCCGGGGTGTGTAGGAGAATGGAAAGAAACAGGCAGAAACTGGTGGGTGGGGATAAGGGCAGTTTAACAGAACAGCAAAACAGAGGGAAAAGTAACAACAACGATCCAGATGAGGAGAAAACACAACACAAACCGCATGACCCACAGAGCCGCTCTCCCGGTCTGCCGCCGCCGTGCTCTCCCGAGCTGCGAATGAGTTCCTGCTGCCCAGCTCCCCCCCACCGGAACCCAGCATGACGGCACATGGTGTGGAATACCCTGCTCTGTTTGGCCAGGTGGGGTCAGCCCGCCCGGCTGTGTCCCTCCCTGGATTCTGGTGAAAATTAACCCTGTCCTGGCCAAACGCAAGACAGAGGTGTTGAAAAAAAGTGTGGATACAGCACTTCAGGACATGCTTTAACAGGCATGGTGTTGTTGGGCGGATGTTTGGACTTGATGATCTTAGAGGTCTTTTCCAAACTATGAATCTATGATTCTATGAAATATATTAAGGGTGGGCGTCAAGAGGATGGTGCCAGGCTCTTCTCAGTGGTGCCCAGTGACAGGACAAGGGGCAACTGCAACAAACTGAAGTATAAGAAATTCCTTCTCAATATCAGGATGAACTTCTTTACTTTGAGGGTAACAGAGCACTGGAACAGGCTGCCCAGAGGGATTGTGAAGTCTTCTTCTCTGGAGATACTGAAAACCCACCTGGACTAGGTCATGTGGACCCTGCTTTAGGTGAACCTGATTTAGCGGGGGGTTTGAACAAGGTGATCTGCAGAGGACCTTCCAACCCCTACCATTCTATGGTTCTGTGATTCTTCTACTGTTTCTCTCCAGGTATTCCTAAAGGCCAATGAGGATTTAATTTCCAAAACAACCAGCTACTTAAACTTCCAGACTGTGTGTCCTGGGTTCAGTCAGGACAGGGTTAATTTTCACCAGAATCCAGGAAGAGGCACAGCCGGGTGGGCTGACCCAAGCCCAATCTGGCCAAACAGAGCAGGGTATACCATACCATGTGCCGTCATGCTGGGTTCGGGTGGGGGGAGCTGGACGACGGGAACTCACACGCGGCTCGGGAGCAAGCGGCGGAGGTTGTGGAGGGCGGCTCTGTGGGTCGTGCGGTTTGTGTTGTGTTTTCTCCTCATCTGGATCGTTGTTGTTACTGTTCCCTTTGTTTGCTGTTCTGTTAAACTGTCCTTATCCCGACCCACCAGTTTTCTGCCTGTTTCTTTCCATTCTTCTCCGCACCCCGGAGGGGGGAGGAGCGGCCACGTGGCGGTTTTGTTGCCGGCTGCAGCCAAACCAGAACACTGTGGTAAAAAAAAAAAACAGTATCTGACCCACATTCAGTTTCTCCATTAATTCGTTTAGCCTTGGACTTCTTTTCTTGGATATCACACAAAACAGAGCCGGTAGCGATGGCAAGACTTCATCTAATCCCAGCACCTATCCACTGGCAAGGCAAACTGTGCCTAATCCATTTCTAATTGCTGTTTGTGTAGCGGTTCTCACATAACCCTCTAAAGTTGATAACCCTTGTGAGCAATCTATTTTAGTGCTTTACAGTAGAAATATGATTATCTTAGCCTCTGAATTGCATTCCTGACTTCTCTCATTCCCAGTGAACTCAGATAACAGATTATTCCCCCGTTCTTTTATGCAGAATATCTAAGTCTTTACTGATCTACAGTTTAAAAACAGAGCTTTCACTTCTTCTCACACATTATTTATGAAATCTGTCTCCCACATCGTTCCTTATATTTCTTATAGGAAGGTGCACAAAACTGGATATGATGCTGCTGCTAAGGCATCACCAAGGAAAAAGGTGCATCCTACTGCTTTCACTGGCTCCCATGGTGTCTCACATCTACGGTATTTAAGTGACACTTTTCAGCAGAACCGCTGGTTAGTCACTCCATCCTTCAACTTAACTAAGTCAAGCATAACAATTTGCATGTTTCCTTTGCTGAACTGCATTGTATTTATTTTGAACAATTTCTTCAGCTTGCCTAACTGTCTTCTGAAGCAGGGTTTCCCAAACTTTTTTTCCCCAAAAATGTTCCACTTACTAAGTGGGATATACAAGTGAGGCCTGCATAACAGAGCTCATTAGCCAGGTAATACCTTTCTCTTCAACATATATAACATGCAAGACCTTGATAATGTAAAGTTACAGTGGGAGAATTCAAGTTTCCAAGAGACTTCATAGCAGATTTTTACTTCTGACAACTTGAAGAAAAGTCAGAAGAGAACTGTTCTCATAGCTTACTCTGTTTCAGATATCTTGCTTGGTTTAGTTCCTTACTACCTTTACTGATCTGATTTTGCTCCTAAATGCTTATGTTTGTTCGTCCAATGAGTCATTACTAAGAACTAGGAAGAAAAATAGCAGAATTGATGGATCTTTTCCCCCTTTCTGTATGAAAAGAGGAAGGGAAAATAGGTGGAATTCACATCATTAAAACTGAGGAAGGAAGTCCAGGGGTAGGAAAGCGATAATAATATGACAAATATAGGAGAAAATATACAATGAAGTTGTCTGTGGCTCTTGTCATATTGCTTTTAAAGCATGGCTGAAAACCTGAACTCAGCCAAAGTCATTGTCTTTTGCAGGGCAAGATTTCACACTGACTCTTCTTTTTAGAAATCTTATAGTTTCTATGCATTACCATGACCTAGATGGAAACTTTCACTTTCTATTTCAGTAATGAATCTGTGAAAATTTCTTAGAGAAACCTGTGACTGTACCATGTATTGTACCATATTTTGATCAAAATAAATCCTGATCAGCAGATTGATATGGCTTTTATTAAGAGTTAATGTTCTATGCTGATAATAAAATCACCTTCCAGAGAGCAGGAGATTAGTATAGATAAAATGTTTCACTGTAAGAAAAAACTAACTTGATTTATCAATTTAATTTGTTACTACTTGAGTTTCATATCCTTTGTTAGAATCATTCGTACAAATTTTGTCCGTTCTAATGTATAATCTTTAATTGCCATTAATGTCTAATTTAAGATTGTGTACATCCTTCTAGAATTTTTTAATCTCATTAATATAATTCATTTATGGGAAATAAATTATGAAAATCTGGTTAATTAAAGATCATAATGAGCAAGTAGAGCTGTGTGATTTTTCATGCTCAGGAGAGCATCCCATTGGGATCAGCAGAAATACACATGTCCATAATACAAATAGGATAATTTTGTGAATAGGAGTCAAGTAACTTGGAATAAAATAGCTGTAAGGTGCTAATGGTTAAGGTATGGGGATTTTTTACAACAGGTAGGCATGTTTCCATCACAAGTTGTGATCATAGTGGACTATCTTCTCATTATTTTTTAATTTCTGTAAACTTATGTAGTGTTTTACTCTCATCTTCTTGACATATCTAGCATCATTGCATCTTCTACCTTTACATCATATTACTGTAAGTGATCATGTTACTCAATAGTCCTCAAAGTTTTCAAATCACATGCAAAGAAAAGATGTGTTGTGAAACACCATTGGAGAACATAATGCTTTTGAGGGGCTGAAAGTGATTAATTTGAGGGGTCCTAGCAGGCACCAAGCCAGTAGGCATTGTCTGATTATGTGAAATCCAGCACATACGGGATTTTCCAATGAATAATTCCCAGATGAGGTAATGGCAATGTCATCTTACTTTACACTTTGATAGATATACAGCTTTATGCTGTCCTCTGGCCTTTGGTAATCTGTAGCTTTATGCTGTACTGGTCTTGGTTTTGATCCTTATAAACTAGGCTAATAGATGTGCAATGAAACAGAATACAAGAGAGCTTGGCTACTGCATGCTATTTCTTATGCCTTTCTTCTAACATGAGTCTTAATATTCTTCAAAAAGAGATTGAAATAAGTAGTACTGGTACACCAGCATATTGCCACAGGTATATATTTTGATATTTCTGTTCCTCAGGAAAGCACAATATTCAGTGAAATTTTAAAATCTGTTTTGAAGAACCAACATTGAAATTCAATTCAGATGTATTTAATGACCACATATCCCAGAGAATAAATACACAGATGCAGACAAGAGGCAATAGGATTAATTAAAATAACAACATTTCTCATTGATGGCTATGACAAGTCAACACTTTACTTTTTTTGGTTGCCAGAAAATATGATAATTAGAACCAGCTGGATATAAACTTAACAACCTCATTATGTAACATTTTTGTTTGTGAAAGAAGATTTAGCAACTAAGCTAAAAGTCTGCATTTTCAGAATCAATCTGCAATATCCAAAATTAATCAGTCTGCTATTAATCTTTCAAATTTTATTTAGTCATTGCACAGTGAAAGCTGTGCGGTGGGATGAGGGAAAGGGGAAAAGAAGTGCATGCATAGCTACAGCGGCTACAGCACATCAGTGGGGGAAAAGGGGTATGGCCAAAGCCCAGTTTCACATCTGACAAAAGGATATTTCTGCTGGGAAAGGCAACATCTCCTGGTGTCTGTTGAGCTTTTGTCTGCCAGGGGTCTTCCACATTTGCAAGATGCAGCCTGCTTTGCCGTGTTTGGAGAAACCCAGCAGGGATAGCTGACTGTATTTGCCTCAGCACGAGGCAGCATCTGTTGCTGAGACCCTGCAGGCATCCTGAAAGCAGCCATTTGCCCACTAAAGCAGGACTGTGTAACACCATGTACCGCCAAATACTGTCCCTATTCAACCCTATTCAAGGACTGCAAAGACAAGAATTTGCCTAGATAGATCTGGGAAAAATAAAGTTTACTATTTGTCAGTACATTCTTTAACAAACTGTACAAAAAGAGGGTTGAGGGGACGGGGAAGGGAAGGGAAGGGAAGGGAAGGGAAGGGAAGGGAAGGGAAGGGAAGGGAAGGGAAGGGAAGGGAAGGGAAGGGAAGGGAAGGGAAGGGAAGGGAAGGGAAGGGAAGGGAAGGGAAGGGAAGGGAAGGGAAGGGAAGGGAAGGGAAGGGAAGGGAAGGGAAGGGAAGGGAAGGGAAGGGAAGGGAAGGGAAGGGAAGGGAAGGGAAGGGAAGGGAAGGGAAGGGAAGGGAAGGGAAGGAGGGAAGGAGGGAAGGAAGGAAGGGAGGAAGGGAGGAAGGAAGGAAGGAAGGGAGGAAGGGAGGAAGGGAGGAAGGGAGGAAGGGAGGAAGGGAGGAAGGAAGGAAGGAAGGAAGGAAGGAAGGAAGGAAGGAAGGAAGGAAGGAAGGAAGGAAGGAAGGAAGGAAGGAAGGAAGGAAGGAAGGAAGGAAGGAAGGAAGGAAGGAAGGAAGGAAGGAAGCTATATTTCAATTTTCTAGTAGCCTAGAGCTTAATACAGTTCCAGTTTAGATCAAGCAACAAATAAAATAATTTATTCTTCAAAATCAGATATTCAGACTTTGCTGTATTTTGAAACAGAACAAGTGCTATGATTAAAATTTTGTAAAAAATAATTGTATTGCCAGATCCGCTCAGATCTTTTCCATACTGACTAGCATTTTAATACTATAGTTAGGAAACAACTCAAGAGGAGTAAGCATGGAATAATCTGACTCCCAGGAACTTAACTCTGGGTTGCTTCTCTGCTTAAAAGGGGTACACTTGTCACAAAAGAGGAAGAGGATCTTAGCTCAGAAGCTAGCAGAGCTCATTGATAGGGCTTTGAACTAGATTTGAAGCTGGAAGAGGATAAAATCAGGCTAGCTAGTGAAAAGCCTGGGGGTGACAACTCAACTGTTAGTGGATGGTGTGCTAGTGAGGACCTTCACCCTGCTGAGTCAGTTAGGGTACAGAACAGGGAGTTGTGCAGCAGCAACAGTGCAGCTTCATCGGGGGCTCAGCTCAAATGCCTTTATGCAAATGCATGTAGCATGAGCAATAAACAAGAGGAGCTAGAGATGTGCGCACATCTGTGGGGCTATGATATCATTGGCATCATGGAAACATGGTGGGACAACTCCTATGACCGGAGTATTGGGATGGGAGGGTACAGGCTCTTTAGGAAAGACAGGCAGGGGAGACAAGGAGGAGGTGTCGCCCTCTATGTCAAAGACCAACTGGAGTGCATGGAGATCTGCCTGGGAATGGATGAGGAGCCCATGGAGAGCTTAAGGGTGAAGATTAAAGGCAGGGCAGGGACGGGCGACATTAGACTGGGAGTCTGCTACAGGCCGCCAGAACAGGATGAGCGAGCAGATGAGGCCTTCTACAGGCATATACGAGAATCCTCACGTTCAAAAGCCCTGGTCCTCATGGGGGACTTCAGCCACTCCAACATCTGTTAGAGGGACAACACAGCAAGGCACAGGCAATCCAGGAGGTTCCTGGAGGGCATTGACGAAAACTTCCTCCTCCAAGTGACAGAGGAGCCCATGGGGAGAGGCGTGATGCTGGACCTCGTTCTCACCAACAAGGAGGGGCTGATGGGGAATGTGAAAGTCAAGGGCAGCCTTGGCTGCAGTGACTACAAAATAGTGGAGTTTAAGATCCTTAGGGCAGCAAGGAGGGTGTGCACTAAGCTCCCTGCCCTGGACTTCAGGAGAGCAAACTTTGGCCTCCTCAGGGATCTGCTTGGTAGAATCCCATGGGATAAAGCCCTAGAGGGAAGAGGGGCCCAAGAAAGCTGGTCAGTATTCAAGGGTCACCTCCTCCAAGCTCAGGAGTGAGGCATCCTGACCAAGAGGCAGTCAGGCAGAAAGGCCAGGAGGCTTACATCGGTGAACAACAAGCTCTTGGCCAAACTCAAGCAGAAAAAGGAGGCCTACAGAGGATGGAAGCAAGGACAGATAGCTTAGGAGGAATACAGAGAAATCATCCAAATAGCCAGGGAGCAAGTTAGGAAAGCTACAGCCCTGACAGGATTAAAACTGATCAGGGATGTCAAAGGGAACAAGAAAGCCTTCTATAGGTATGTCAGTGTTAGAACGAAGACTAGGGAAAACACGGGCCTCTCCGGAAGGAAGCTGGAGACCTGGTTACCTGGGATGTGGAGAAAGCTGAGGTGCTTAATGACGTTTTTGCTTCAGTCTTCAACAGCAAGTGCTCTAGCCACACTGCCCAGGTTGCAGAAGGAAAAGGCGGGGACTGGGAGAATGAAGAACCACCCACTGTAGGAGAAGACCAGGTTTGAGACTGCCTAAGATACCTGAAGGTGCACAAGTCCATGGGGCCTGGTGAGATGCATCCGTGGGTCCTGAGGGAACTGGTGGACGAAGTTGCCAAACCACTCTCCATCATATATGAGAGGTCGTGGAGGTCTGGGGAGGTCCCCACAGACTGGAGAAGGGGCAACAACACCACCATATTTAAAAAGCGAAAAAAGGAAGACCCGGGGAACTATCGGCCAGTCAGTCTCACCTCTGTGCCTGGCAAGATGGTGGAGCAGATCCTCCTCAAAACCATGCTAAGGTACGTGGATTACAAGGAGGTGACTGGGGACAGCCAGCATGGCTTCACCAAGGGCAATTCGTGCCTCACCAACTTGGTATCCTTCTATGATGGGGTTACAGCATTGGTAGACAAAGGGGGGGCAACTGACATCGTCTACCTGGACTTGTGCAAGGCATTCGAAACTGTCCCACATGATGTCCTTGTCTCTAAATTGGAAGGACGTGGATTTGACAGATGGACCACTTGTTGGATAAGGAACTGGCTCGATGGACGCACACAAAGAGTTGCAGTCAATGGCTTGATGTCCAGGTGGAGACCAGTGACGAGTGGTGTGCCTCAGGAGTCTGTACTGAGGCCAGTGCTGTTCAATATCTTTGTCAGCGACATGGACAGTGGGACTGAGTGCACCCTCAGCAAGTTTGTTGACGACACCAAGCTGTGTGGTGTGGTTGACACACTGGAGGGAAGGGATGCCATTCAGAGGAACCTTGACAGGCTGGAGAGGTGGGCCTGCGTGAACCGCTTGAAGTTCTACAAGACCAAGTGCAAGGTCCTGCATCTGGGTTGGGGCCATCCCAAACACAAGTACAGGCTGGGAGGAGAGTGGCTTGAGAGCAGCCCTGAGGAGAAGGACTTCGGGGTATTGGTGGATGAGAAGCTCAACATGAGCCGGCAATGTGAGCTTGCAGCCCAGAAAGCCAGCTGTATCCTGGGCTGCATCACGAGAAGTATGGCCAGCAGGTCGAGGGAGGTGATTTTGCCCCTTTACTCTGCTCTCGTGAGACCCCACCTGGAGTACCGCATCCAGTTCTGGAGCCCCCAACATAAGAAGGGCATGGATGTGTTGGAGCGGGTTCAGAGGAGGGCCACAAAGATGATCAGAGGGCTGGAGTACCTCTCCTATGAGGACAGGATGAGGGATTTGGGGCTGTTCAGCCTGAAGAAGAGAAGAGAAGAGAAGAGAAGAGAAGAGAAGAGAAGAGAAGAGAAGAGAAGAGAAGAGAAGAGAAGAGAAGAGAAGAGAAGAGAAGAGAAGAGAAGAGAAGAGAAGAGAAGAGAAGAGAAGAGAAGAGAAGAGAAGAGAAGAGAAGAGAAGAGAAGAGAAGAGAAGAGAAGAGAAGAGAAGAGAAGAGAAGAGAAGAGAAGAGAAGAGAAGAGAAGAGAAGAGAAGAGAAGAGAAGAGAAGAGAAGAGAAGAGAAGAGAAGAGAAGAGAAGAGAAGAGAAGAGAAGAGAAGAGAAGAGAAGAGAAGGCTCTGGAGTGACCTTATAGCAGCCTTCCAGTACGTGAAGGGGTCCTACAGGAAGAATGGAGATGGGCTTTTCACAAGGGTGTGTAATGATAGGACAGGGGGAAACAGCTCTAAAATAAAAGAGTGCAGATTTAGACTGGATATTAGGAAGACATTCTTCACCATGAGGGTGGTGAAACCCTGGAACAGGCTTCCCAGAGAAGCTGTGGCTGCCCCCTCCCTGGAAGTGTTCAAGGTCAGGTCAGATGGAGCTCTGAGCAACTTGGTGTAGTGGAAAATGTCCCTGCTCTTGGCACGAGGGTTGGAACCAAGTGATCTTTAAGGTCCCTTCCAACCCTTACCATTCTATTCTTCTATGATTCTAAGACTCTGTGATTTTGAAGTCTCTTAAATGCTCCATGAATTACTTCTCTTTGATAATGAAAGCATTGTATTCGTTGTGCTCAAATGCACAGCAGCTCATGTAGTAACTTGTACTAATTTCAAATTAAGCCTATATGGTTTTTATCAAGATGTATATGGGAATGTGCTTTCCCTAAGTAGTAAAAAAAAAAATGAAAGAAAGTAAATATAGCATCTATTAATAATATGAATTAACTAGAAGAAAGAAAGGTGAACACATTCATATTTTGGCTGTTTTAGGTTTTAGGGCTGCAACTGTTTAGCCTTGTCAAATTCCAATGGAATTCTAAATATATGATAGAGAAAAAAAACTATAATAAAAAAGATACCTTCAAGAGGCATAGGGATTGGAGTGATCAGCAATGCATCAAACATATCTTTTTATTGAAGACAAAAGACAGAATGTGCCTTTTCACTGCCTTTTCTACCTTTCACTGCCTCCAGAACTAGAAATCTTGCTTGCTTGTTTTACATCAGAAAGACAGGATTCCATTCCTCCTTCCTTTCTCTGGTACAATCCCCCCCACACACACACACATCCAGCCAGCAATTTTTTTTCGTGTTACGTGTATGTGGCGAGTTCACCCCAGCCAGCAGCTACCCACACTGCCACTGTTTTCACCTAGCAGGATGGGGGGAGAAAATAGAAAGAGTATAAGCAAGAAAACTTATGGGTTGAGACAAAGACAATTTAATAGGTGAAAGAAAGAGAGAGATAAAAAACAATAAAAGCAAAAAACCAAGTGAAGCAAATGAAATTGCTCACAAGTTCCCACTGGCAGACCGAATCTCAGCCAGTGTTTGTCCAGACACTGCTTTTGAACCCAACCCTCCCAACACTTCTTTTTCCTCTATCCCAGTTTACATTTCAGATCATGATGTCATATAGTATAAAATATCCCTTTGGCCAATTTGGGTCAACTGTCCCAGCTGTGGCACCTCCAAGTCTCTACCCATACCCACCCCACTTGCTGGGGGGTTAGGGGGCAGAATGGGAAGATGAGAAAGCCTTCATAGTACCCAGCCTTGCTGGGTGGATGAGGGGAGAGCCGTGGATGTTGTCTACCTACACTTCAGCAAGGCTTTCGACACGGACTCCCATAACATCCTCCTAGGGAAGCTCAGGAAGTATGGGCTGGATGAGTGGTCGGTGAAGTGCATTGAGAACTGGCTGAATGGCAGAACTCAGAGGGTTGTCATCAGCAGCGCTGAGCTAGTTGGAGGCTGGTAACAAGTGGTGTTCCCCAGGGGTCAGTACTGGGCCCAGCCATGTTTAACCTCTTCATCAATGACCTGGATGAAGAGTTAGAATGTACCCTCAGCAAGTTTGCTAATGACACCAAACTGGGAGGAGTGGTAGACACACCAGAAGGCTGTGCTTCCATTCAGCGTGACCTGGACAGGCTGGAAAGCTGGGCAGAGAGGAACCTGATGAGGTTCAACAAGGGCAAGTGCAGGGTCCTGCACCTGGGGAGGAACAACCCCATGCATCAATACAGGCTTGGGGTGGACCTGCTGGAGAGCAGCTCTGCGGAGAGGGACCTGGGTGTCCTGGTGGATGAAAGGCTAACCATGAGCCAGCAATGTGCCCTGGCTGCCAAGAAAGCTAATGGCATTCTGGGGTGCATTAGGAGGAGTGTGGCCAGCAGGTTGAGGGAGGTTATTCTTCCCCTCTACACTGCCCTGGTGAGGCCCCATCTGGAGTACTGTGTCCAGTTCTGGTCTCCCCAGTTCAAGAAAGATGTGGAGCTACTGGAGAGAGTTCAGTGGAGGGCTACAAGGATGGTGAGGGGACTGGAACATCTCTCCTACAAGGAGAGGCTGAGGGAGTTGGGCTTGTTCAGCCTGAAGAAGAGAAGGCTGCAAGGGGACATAATATATACTTACAAATATCTGAAGGGTGGGTATCAGGAGGATGAGGCCAACTCTTTTCAGTGGTGCCCAGAGACAGGACAAGGGGCAATGGGCACAAACTGAAGCACAGGAAGTTCCGTCTGAACATGAGGAAGAACTTCTTCCCTCTGAGGGTGACGGAGCCCTGGAACAGGCTGCCAAGGGAGGTTGTGGAGTCTCCTTCTCTAGAGATATTCAAGACCCACCTGGACGCAGTCCTCTACAGCCTACTGTAGGTAACCCTGCTTCGGCAGGGGGGTTGGACCAGATGACCCACAGATGTCCCTTCCAACCCCTATTATTCTGTGATTCTGTGATTCTGTGGTTCATCCTATGCAAGCACCACTCAGCACTAACCAAAACATTGGTATGTTATCAGCACTGTTTGATATCCAAATCCATAACAGAGAACACACAGACCGCTATGTAAAAAGCTAACTTCTTCCCAGCCCGACCCAGTACAGGGCAACAACCCTCAGTCAGTCTGTTCTGGGACAGGCATTACAGCTGTTGTGTGTCATGTAGACATCACATCACATTATATGAACCGCTTCATAATTTTCAGGATGCTTCTAGCATGACAAGTATGAAGAAGATGCTCAAGAATTAGTCCTAGCACATTTAATTATACAAGCAATAATAATAATGTACTTGACATTAAGGTTTCTAGGCAACAAAAGTGGAAATGAAAAGATGCATTCAAACCCTCCACAAAATAGTTGTCTTTGAGCACTTCTTCATCTTGTCATCTACTATTGGTTAAATATTTTACTCCTACTTTTAAAATTTCAATTTGCCAAGTAGCAAAAACACCAACTATATTTAAGTAGTAAGGTAAAACTATGTGAATTGGTTTTCGTAATGCTACTAAAAGCTCACAGTGATCTTCAGTGACCACAATAACTTATGAACTGCAGAGACCCAAATGCCAAAATAGAAATACCAAGTCTTTGGCACGCATCAAAAGCAGCTCCTCTGTGAATGGACAGCAGCTTTCAGTGGGGTGCAGTACATTTGTGGAGAAAGATTTCCAAAACTTCTTCCCCCGAATAATTCAACAGACAAAGAGCTTCACTGGGTTCATTATACACATATCTGTTCATGTGAATGAGCCTTTAATGAGGCTCTAACCTATCCCCCTTAAATTACGGACTTCCGAAATAACTCTAGGAAACTCTAGGGGTTTTCTCTACAGGTGTTCAGATTAGATGTTCTTTTTACTTTAAACAGAATTCCAGGCATAAAGCTATACCACTACAATTGTTTGCTCTGAACTCAGTCCCCTCCACAGTGCTCCAGCAGCACACAGACTGTAAAAGCAGCTTCAGCAGGTTCTGCCAGTCAGCCAGTGTCTTGATTTGTTTTTGTGCAGAGGCATACAGGAAGAGCTTTGCAGAGATTCTACTTATTCTTCTCGCAACTAAAATTTACTGAACATTGTTAATGAAGATTGCAAGAAGTAAGAGAATCCAATTCATTCTCTGTTATGGCAGGAGCTTTAAAAGTTTCAAAAAAGAGCTTGTTATTTCTGATGGTCCCCAGAATGCTTGTGAATGAACTAACTGGAACAAACTAAAAGAGCATAAGCAAATTTTTCAAAATTTTGTTTCCTATGTAGAATCATACCAAAATCTGTAATTAGTTGTACTTATTAGAAGCCTAAACTAATGTCTACAAAGTCAAAACTTCTGCACTCATTGCAGTGAGATATGTCTGCATTATTGAAATAGGTAGAAAAGTAAAAAAACATTAGCAGCTCTTTGGGGCCCATATATTGCATTGTATTATTTATAATAAGTTTAATGATGTATTTCTAATTCTGCCTTCACTAATAAAGAACATTTTTAATTTACCTGTACGTCTTATTTGAATGTTTACTCACAAAGAGTGGTATATTTAAACCTGTTTGGGAGCACCAAGCTGAGAAGTGAGTTTCTGTGACCAAATGCTTGTGCCTTCTTCATGTTTGAAGGGATCTGAAGCTTTTATTTTCCTAATCATATTATATGATTTCTTTGAAGACTCTGAGCCTTAGTTCTGTTCTCTGGCTTGATGATCTAAGCTTCATTTCTCTGTAAATTATCCATAAACATTGAAGCTGTTTGAGGATTCTGTCCTCCAAAACGCAGAAATAACATTTCAAAATGGCTGATAGAGAGCCCTTCGTTAACACATCTGTCTTCCATCAGCTTTGTCATGCTATTGGCCCCAAATCTGCCACCCTAACAAAGAATAAAGCATTTCTGCTGAATTTTTCCGTAGCTGTTGTGCACGTGTTTCCTCAGCAGTCGTATTAATACCAGTAAGGACGTAGAGTACATCTGACTTGATTTGTTGTTTGTTGTTCAATGTGGAAGCAGTTTTGCCTTGTTGCAAGATCTCAGGCTCCCTTTTCCAAAATTGGTGTGCTTTCCAAGCTAGAGCAGGCAATTCTTACAAGTATTGTCCTGTCACCATTTTTTTAAGCTGCTGAGTAACAAAACATCTGTTGTGACACATTGGGAGGAGTGACCTAGAGCGGCAAAGCCTGTGCTTTCTCTATTGCTGAATGCCGTGCTGTGCCAGTTGTTCCAAAGTAACATAACCTTGCTATTTCCCCTGCTGTGAGAGTGCTTCTAGCATGAATGCCTTACTGACTTTCTAGGATGAGGATGTTGTGTAGCCATTGAGCCATATGCTGGCTAGGACATCTTTAACCAAGAATACAGAGTTTTAACTTGAAGATACATACTTATCTATTATGACTTCTGTCTCAGGAACTCAACCAGGTTAACTTTTCATATTTATTTAATCAACCAATCTCTGCAAAACATACAGTTGGAGTTTGGGGGTCTTTTTTGGGGGATGGTGGTGGGATCGCTTCTCTATCATATTACATTGTAGATTTATTTGTAGAAAAATAAATTTTCCAGTAACTTCTAAGCTCCAGAGAAAGTGCAGGTGGAGATCATACCAGTTATAAGCAGGTATGTTCCACCCTGTTATGCAGCATCCTGGACTCATATTAATCCAGACTAGACACCCTTCTGAATATGAAAGAAATTGTATCTTTTAGCCTGATCCATGCCCCCTGCTTGTCTTTCTCCCAAAGGAAAGAGTATGTGTACACACAAGTCTGATACTGATGTGCAAGCCAGAAACAACAAGTGTGCGTATCCGTTATGAAGATAGGAAAGTGCTCCTGGGTCCTTCAATTTACACATACCCATGGCTTTCCAAATAGAGTCTATTCACACGAGGGCGCATTGTCAACAGGGGTAAATCTGTATCACTCTACCTTCTGCAAAAGCATTGCTTATTTTTACACAAAAAAAGAACCAAGCCTAACTACCTTTAATTCATAAGTATGTGTGGTGTTCTGGTTTCTGGATAAGCACAACTACTACTTGAGCGTTTGATATTCTATTAGTTACTCAGGTTAACAACAGAAATAAATCTCATCCTAGTACTTTTCATCACACAGTGACTCTTCTCAGTTTTCTCTTACCAAGGGGGTCTGTGCCCAGACCACACTTTCCTGTTCCTAGAATTGTCATTTGAGACCTAGCAGATTTCTTGTTTATTTTTAAAAATTGAGGCGGGTTAGAAAACCTCATGGGGGTGGACATGTAATGAAAACACTTCTTCTTGCTCAGGATCATTCCTGTAGTTGCAAATAAACAACTATGACTCTGTTTTGAAATAACAGTATTGAACTACTCAGTGTCCAATGGAATAACTCATAAGGGAATATCAGAGACACATTCATATTGCTGCTACTCCATTATTCCTAGGTGGGTAGAGCAAGGTCTTTCTTCACGTACTGGGCCCTAATTCACAGTGGGTTCCTGTTCTGGTTCTGCACTTCTCCTTTTTTACATCTTTATCACAGTGATCTCAGCTGAGAGAGTAACTGAGATTTGGACACTAGCTGCAGAAAGGAACTTTCCCTCATGTAGGTAGTTGAAGAGCCACATCTTCAGCAGGGCAAAGGTGGGTATGACATCTGCTGCCAGATTCCACACCAAAACAGAAATTACTTTTCTCTTAACTAGATCTTTAATCCCTCCCCTTTCACAGACTCTAAGATATGTCAAAAACAACAAGAAGGGCTTCTTCAGCTACATCAGCAGCAAAAGGAAGGCTAGGGACAATGTGGGGCCACTGCTGAATGAGGCGGGTGTCCTGGTGACGGAGGATGTAGAGAAGGAAGAGCTACTGAATGGCTTCTTTGCTTCAGTCTTCAGTGCCAAGGCAGGCCCTCAGGAATCCCAAGCCCCTGAGGTAAGAGAGGAGGCCCACAGACAGGATGACTTTCCCTTGGTCAAGGAGGACTGTGTGAGGGATCGTTTAAGGGATCTGGATGTCCACAAATCCATGGGCCCCAACGGAATGCACCCACGAGTGCTGAGGGATCAGGCGGATATCATTGCTGAGCCACTCTCCATCATCTTTGAGAGATCCTGGAGGACAGGAGAGGTGCCCGAGGACTGGAGAAACGCCAATGTCACTCCAATCTTCAAAAAGGGCAAGAAGGAGGACCCAGGGAACTACAGGCTGGTCAGCCTCATCTCCATCCCAGGAAAGGTGATGGAGCAGCTTATCCTGGAGGTCATCAACAAGCAGGTGGAGGAAAAGAAGGTTATCTGGAGTAATCAACATGGATTCACCAAGGGGAAATCATGCCTGACCAATCTGATAGCTTTCTATGATGGCATGACT
Organism: Opisthocomus hoazin; assembly: GCF_030867145.1. Lineage (NCBI taxonomy): Eukaryota > Metazoa > Chordata > Aves > Opisthocomiformes > Opisthocomidae > Opisthocomus > Opisthocomus hoazin. The sequence continues at coordinate 111,907,464 of NC_134414.1, read as the reverse complement.
GGCTGGGTAGATGAGGGGAGAGCCGTGGATGTTGTCTACCTAGACTTCAGCAAGGCTTTTGACACGGTCTCCCATAACATCCTCCTAGGGAAGTTCAGGAAGTGTGGGCTGGATGAGTGGTCGGTGAAGTGGATAGAGAACTGGCTGAATGGCAGAACTCAGAGGGTTGTCATCAGCGGCTCTGAGTCTAGTTGGAGGCTGGTGACAAGTGGTGTCCCTCAGGGGTCAGTACTGGGCCCAGTCTTGTTTAACTTCTTCATCAATGACCTGGAGGAAGAGTTAGAAAGTACCCTCAGCAAGTTTGCTAATGACACAAAACTGGGAGGAGTGGTAGACACACCAGAAGGCTGTGCTGCCATTCAGTGTGACCTGGACAGGTTGGAAAGTTGGGCAGAGAGGAACCTGATGAGGTTCAACAAGGGCAAGTGCAGGGTCCTGCACCTGGGGAGGAACAACCCCATGCATCAGTACAGGCTTGGGGTGGACCTGCTGGAGAGCAGCTCTGCGGAGAGGGACCTGGGTGTCCTGGTGGATGAAAGGTTAACCATGAGCCAGCAATGTGCCCTGGCTGCCAAGAAAGCTAATGGCATTCTGGGGTGCATTAGGAGGAGTGTGGTCATCAGGACGAGGGAGGTTCTCCTTCCCCTCTACACTGCCCTAGTGAGGCCCCATCTGGAGTACTGTGTCCAGTTCTGGTCTCCCCAGTACAAGAAAGATGAGGAGCTACTGGAGAGAGTCCAGCAGAGGGCTACGAGGATGGTGAGGGGACTGGAGCATCTCTCCTACAAGGAGAGGCTGAGGGAGTTGGGCTTGTTCAGCCTGAAGAAGAGAAGGCTGCGAGGGGACCTAATATATACTTACAAATATCTGAAGGGTGGGTATCAGGAGGATGAGGCCAGACTCTTTTCAGTGGTGCCCAGAGACAGGACAAGGGGCAACGGGTACAAACTGAAACATAGGAAGTTCCGTCTGAACATGAGGAAGAACTTCTTCCCTCTGAGGGTGACGGAGCACTGGAGCAGGCTGCCAAGGGAGGTTGTGGAGTCTCCTTCTCTGGAGATATTCAAGACCCACCTGGACGCAGTCCTCTACAGCCTGCTGTAGGTGACCCTGCTTTGTCAGGGGGGTTGGACTAGATGACCCACAGATGTCCCTTCCAACCCCTACCATTCTGTGATTCTGTGATATGTATCAGCTATCCTTCTCGATCAAAGATCAGACTGAGGAGTTCTGCCATCCTTATTTCCTTTGGTGTTATGGGATTCTCCAGTATTTGCCTGGTTACGTCACATTTCACAAAGGTCCAAGTAGTTGAAGACCCAGAAAGACATACGACGTCATGTAAGTTGTGACTATTCATTTTAATTTTTATCTGTGAACTCGGTGGGTTATCCCCTGCCTTCCTCTGCAGTTCATATCTGCTAGGATCTTGAATACCAATGAAGTCAAGAAAGGCTGAAGTCATCCAGGCAAAGGGCAGAAAAATCTGCAATGCACAAACACCGTGCAGAGGAATGGCTTTTAGAAGAAATCAAAGCTTGCCTGAATAAAAATCACCATTTAAACCACATGAAGAAGGAATCATTTGCAGTAAAGTACGTATTTATTTCAGTTCTGTGTGTTTGTAGACTTCTTGGCATCAGAGGGGATCAATAGAAGCCACTTCTGATCAATGTCTCCTTTAGTGCTAGGAGACTTACTATTTTTCTGCCTATGTGAAGCTATTTCTGCCTTCTAGATAGTGCTTTCAATCTCAAGTACAGGTCCTGTTTGTCAATATCATCCTTCATTGCTATGTGTGTGGAAGGGACTGGGGAAGTACAGCTTTCCTCCCAGAAGAGTACAGAATGAAATTGCATGCTAGGTCTATCAGCATCTCTCCAATATTTTTTCACGGAGAGTGCTACAATAGCTATACTTCAGCCACAGAAGTGTTGAAAACACAGAAGTCAAATGTTATGTTGCATCCTAGAGTGTGCTGACTCTGCAGATGCAGAGATACTCAGCTGGTCTCTGTGAAGAAATTTAGAATCAGAGGCTTTCCCCAAACTGATAAATGATTTATTTTCCATTAGCACTGTAGATATAAAAGATTTTACGCTTAAGTAAAACAAACTGTTTTTTAAGCTGTTGCATCTGCCCAACATTGCAAGAGCACACCATCTGGTGCTCAGGCATTTCAAAAATACATGGCAAGAAATAAAGAAGCCCATAGGTTCTTCTAGGAGCACGTATATTTCTTTGCAGCATCTCAACAAGTTCTTGCTTTGCTTCATGAAGGAAAATATATGACTGCAATGTGTTAATCAGGTACAGAATTTATTACAGCAAATTCTCTTACGCTGGTATTTTGTGAAATCCCAGCTTATAGCAGTATAGAGTATTTTTGCTTTGAACACTTAGACCTGTCTCCCATGTCACTCTCTTTTGTTTTCCCATACTAGCATATATTTAGAAAAGATAGTCTCTTTCACTTCTCTGTGCATGTACGTGTTGTGCGTGCCTGCAAGTAGGAAAGACTACAGTTTCACAGACCCTGCAATACTACACTGATTGAAATTGACTTCAGATACATCAGAAAATCTTTTTATTATAAAGGATCACATAAAAGGAATCAGAAGCAGAAAAAGTTAACTTGTGTTAACTGATCAAACAGCATGCAGCCTCCGCGTATAAATAAAGCACTTAATCTCTCTGCAGTGTTTGTTCAGAAAGAGGTACTTGTCACGTTAATTTGGCAGAAAATAAACCCCCTTGCTTTCTAACGTTCTTCACCGAAGTGAGAGGCTAGGTGCGGCTAGGTTTAAATTCTGAGTGATGTCCAATTTGCCACTACCAGTCCAGTCACGTTTAATACGTATATTAAACTACCACGATTCTGGATACACTAATAGCAGTCTGCACCTTCAGTCCAGTCACACTCATGAACTAGCACGGCCGCATTTGGTCGCGTTCAGTGAGAAACTGTGACAACTGGCCACTTAAACAGTGCAGTTTTATTTGTGCAAAAGTTATATAGGTTTTTTGAATTGCCGGTGATAGTGACTGTCTGCAAGAAAGCACGTGCAAATATAAAACGTGTGAAAAGGTTATAAATAATACAGCCTGGCTATAAACATTAGGGAGTAGCTATACCCGAGAAAAAAGCGTTTAGTTTAAGTCTCACCCAAGGCGTCCCAAAGGGGGGAGAAGCAAGGCTAATCCCATCGGCCAATCCCAGTTGTCGGAGGCAGTTTGAGGTGGAGTTTCCCTTGACCTGCTCACGGTGTTATCTTCTTTTCCTCCAAAGATCTTCTTCTCCGAAAATCCCCCATTTCCCTAGCTACTTTTATATTCTCTCTACCTTTAAGGTGGAGTTTGAGTGACTATAGTCATACATACCTTTTAACATGATTGGTGTAAAATTTTCTCTCTTTATGTTTAAAGGTATAGTTTACGAAAAATGGAGAGCGCAGACTCGAAGAGGGGTGGTCGCACCTCAGAGACGGGTAGCCTTCAGGATGGAGGTGTGTTTTGATATTAAAATGATATTAAAATGAGCAAAGTTCACGAGAGGGTAGCACTTTGGCATGGTTTCGAAAACCTGTTGGCTCAGGGGGCCAGATGAGCTGCTTATCAGTTCTAGAGAACCATTTCTTCCCACTTTATCATCACAGAGCAGGGCCACGGAGTCTCCACTCCATTCCATCCTCTGTGGTACATTGCAGGGAGTTGCTGTGTTAGTGGATTCCTCGCATGCCTGCTGCAGCTGTGTCCCATCCTCAGATCTCCTTTTGATTTCATGCTTTTCCTCAATGGGTGAACACTGCTACAGTTTTCATATAAACCTTAATTTTCAGATGTAAAACCTTAATTTTACTAATAATTCCACAGTACTATGTTATGGAAAAATTAGTCTATTTGGAGAAACCAGCTACTGCTGGTCATGAAGATATCATGACCTGTAGTGCATTCATTTTAGGAACATTCTATCGCTGTAAAATATCTTTCAAAATTAAACTTGGTAAGACTGCTACTTGCCCATTGTCACTTCAGTAGGAGAAAATGGAGATCTGGACTATCCATCTTTCAAACCCTCAAAGCAGCAAGCCATTATTCCCTTTTATTTTGCTTCATTTTTTTTATGTTTCACCATCACTTTAACAAAAGGTTTGGGGATTTTGATTTTTCAGAAAAAAAATAAAAGGAAAATAAAACCGTTTTCCAAACAGGGAAATATTTGATTTATTAAATCTAAAAATAGATTTATTAAAATCATAGAATCATTTAGGGTTCAAAAGACCTTTAAGGTCATCGAGTCCAACTGTAAACCGAACACTGTCAATTCCATCAAATGTTTCTTAAGATCACGAGTATGACTTAGAAGCCAAATTGAAATTGTGAAGCCCTTTCAGATTATTAACTGAAAAACACTCCAATTCAGAAAATGCTGTTTACTGAAATGTAATTTTATAATGGAAAATAAACTAAAAAGAAGCTTCTTTTCAAGGCAATGACAAGAATAAATATCCCATTGCAAGAAAATTCTTCAGCTTGTATAATACTCAAATATGTTATAACTTTTCAAATTTTTGCCTTATTCTAGAAGATTTTTTCCACTTTGAAAAACTGAAGAATGATTTTATATTGTTAAATGTCATTTGATGTAAGAACACATTTAAGTAATTGAGAATGTAACAAATTTTTCAGCTAGATTTAGTGCACAACAGACCAGAACAGTTCCCTTAGGACTGCAATCTTTTAGGTCACTGATCTACAAACTGGTGTCAAGTAGATTAAGTAACTTTCCAGCTCTCTTTACTATGCAGTGACAGGCATAGTCTATGATGTCTACACCAAGTGCTTCTCATAAGCCTGGCACCAACCATGCAGGGCTCATTTCAGCAGCCCTTTGTCAATACAGTAGGGCTTTGCATCCTCTTCTTTCATCGCCACACAGAAGACAGCTATGAAGAGCTCTCTGTGTGCACTTATGATCACATATACAGACGCATATTTAAGTAATAAATAGAAGCATGTTTTTGGATGAGACTTTTGCTAGGTTTGTCCCTAAAGCTAAAATCAGAGCCTCTACAACAGGTTTTGTTCTTATGGGGTTGCATAGTGGCATAACTATCCGTCTGTGAGACTGTAAGTCCAAGATACCGGACAGATGTCCATGTCTGAGACGGTATCTTAAGACAGTTGCCTCAAAGCTTGTTTGCAAAGCTTGATGCAGGACCTCCTGGCGGGCCAGCCAAACACAAACCAGACAAGGAATAAACAGCCACCCGAAACCAGCTTTGAAGGGAGTTAGAGGATGCGTACCTCATTGTGGAAAATGTGTCTAGACACTGACCCCCCTCCCTGACCTGCCAGAGCCAGAACTGAGAAAATAAAACATGCACGGCAGTGGGGGACTGTGGGGAAAGTTGCCACTGCCTAGGGAACAATCTCCCCAAACACCTTATAAAAGGCCGTGTGACCAAACAACGAGGGGACCCCTACCACCGATGCACACAGGAGCTACGAGCCAAAGGGACGCTACTGGATCCATGGCGGTGATTGTCTCTTGCAACTCTATCCTGACTGCTTGCTAGGTGTCTTTTCCTCTCTTTCCTGTCACTGTTTCCTCATGCCTTCGTTTGAATAGGTGATCAATAAACCTGTTTTACTGGCAGCATTTGACCTCATTTGTGTCTTAATCTCACTCAGGGAACAACAATGAATCTCTAGGCTTGGGTCTTCCCCGACCATAACAGTACAATAAAAACCTTCTTCCTCATCTTTTACACACCAAAGTAATTTGTCAACTTACATTGGGCAGGCCACTTTTGGCAGAGCCAAAAGATACAAAGTGGTGTGGCAACCAAACTATCTTTAGGAAAACATGTTCAAATTCTCCCTTCAGTTTGCATAAGTGATCTAAATTGCTTTACCTGAAGAGCTGTGCTAGAAGCCATTTACACATATAATCTAGATCTATTCTCTGAGTTTCATTTAGGGTATGTTAATATAACATTTCTGAACTTGCCATTAATCATAAAGTAAAAGTGCTAAAAATTGTTACACTGGAAAGATTTACTGAAAATCTTTTTACTTTTTTCATTTGTTTTCTTTTTTTTTAAATGGGTCATCTTCCCCCCCATGAGCCAGTATAACTGCAGAAATATAGATTACAGAATTCATCAACTACAGAATATTGTGTCACCAAGCATAATTAAAACCACATTGAGGTTTTAAGATGTATAGCAGAGAAACTGGAGATGTGTTTTTAAAAGTAAATCAGTTACAGTATTTTTGCATGTCATCTTATTTGATAACTTTTATCATTTCCCGCAAAGCATCAGGGTAAGTATTTTACAAGGCTCTTTAGGTAAAATAATGAGCCTCTCTGTGCCTCTCTGTATTATCATATTACATGTCACATTGTGCAATAAAAAAAATTTGAATGGTGTTAAGTGGATACTTCACATAATAAAAGACCAGGCTAGCTAGTTGCACAACAGTCTTTGATTTTTACTTCAGAAAAGTAAAGGGTTATCACTGGCCTCTAGAGGAAATTTTGGAAAATATCTGTCTGCACCAGCAGATGAAAAGAAATGCCTTCACTCCTTTAATTTGACTCAGGAGGTGACAGAAACCTGCGAGATCTTTGTCTACAGGTTTAAATCAAGAAAGAATTAAGGGGAAAAAACAGATGGGAGAAGAATGAGAGAGAACAGTTTGAATACTGAGGGTCTGAATTATTGAGCCTAAAAAGAATCTGCTCTTTGAAGAAAATCAAAGTAATTTAAAAAAAAACCTGTGTAAGTTGTCTTGGTGACTAGCAATTCTAAGAGTTAAACAGATTATTAGCAATCATCCTAGACAAGGTGTAACAAATCTTCTAAATGAGAACAGATACAGATTTAGTACAGATCAGTATGGATAGCATGTAACTTCATCCTCCGCATGTGTTGTAGGGTAACTACCGCATGGGTAGTTAAACCAATCATTCTTTTGGTTTATTGTATTACTTGGAGTTAAACAAAAATAAAAATCTAATGACTCCGTAAAAGACAACATTTGCTAACAAAAATATTGTGCATGTGATTATTGCAACTGTCCTAACGACAGAGTTTTGTATACTAAAATCATGACTTTAATCAAAGGCTACTCCTTTTGGAAGAGCATTGGAATATTAAGGAAGCATTCCTTGAAATAAGGAGTGTGGCCTTAAAATAAGCCAAAAAAATTTTAATGCTTCCTATGGGAGATATATTTCTGTGATCCTTTCCTTCCTGGAGTACTGCTGGTTTCTAGCTCTAGGGATGCCGAGCCACAGATCATTTCTTATTTAATGTGCAAAAGATAAGCTTAGCATGCTGAGGTAGAATATTTCTATTTGCTATTTGTAACTGCCAGAGAGTTGTACTGCTCATATCTGCAAAATCACTTTAAAAATAATCCTTGGTTCCCTCCCACTCTCCCCCTACAAAGAACCCACCAATTTTATGGAAAAGTAGCAAACAGTTCTGTGCACAGTCTGCCTATTTGAGCCCAGACCATCCTTTGGTGCAATGGAGACATAATATTCCCCCTTAACAGCGAAGAAAGTTTTACGCAGCCTCATTGAAACTCATTGGGAAGATCGGATTGTCACAATCCTGTTAGATTTGTTTACCAAGAAAAAAAGGAAGTGTCAGCTGGAGACAAAAACTTGTACAATACAAACAGGAAGAAAAGCCATCTCATGACTTTCAAAATCCATTGAATGTACAAAGAAGTTTGGTGCAGTGGGTAAGGAGGGAAGGACAGCTTTTCCTATAATAGCAAAGAAAGGAATATATTACTTGGAAACTGAGACTTCAACTTTTTACGGTGCCTCTACACATAGAAATAATTCTCCAGTGCTGTATGCTGGACATTGGTCAATAAAGAGTTTCTTCAAACTTTGCTACGTAAGACGGTTTACAATTAATGGATTTTAAAGTATTCAACAGGTAACAATTAGCTCAATGCCTACTTTATCATTTTTAAGCACTCCACAAATACTTAGTATGTATAAAGGTATACGGTCCTCTGAGAGAAAAAGAGATTAGAGGAAAAAAAGCTATCATACATTAAAAGCACAATATTGTAAAAATAACATATGCACATAAAAGCCCTGGGATTTACTGGTACTCTGATATGTTGTAGATCTTGCATTGTAAAATGAAAATACATGACAGGTGCTGCGTTAAAACTGCAGTAAACCAAGCTTAAAATAATAAAAGGAATCTCAACTATTGTCTTTACAGTGTATATCTTCCTTTAAAAATTCTATAGCCACTACTAGGGGAAAGATACCTAGCATTAGATTAAAATTATAATTTTTTAATATAAAGAATATAAGATATTCTGCAGTTTTTAATTCTGCATTAATCTCTAGTACATGCCTGCTGTGGAATCCTCTAGGTGGTTTATAAAATGTATACAATGTTGTTATCTTTTAAAACCAGCATTGTCTCTTGTCTTCCACATACTCTGGAAAGTAGAGAAATATAGTAGGCTTTTAATTCCTTGCCGGTTTGGTTATCTGCAAGGCATAATATAGGACAGAAGAGATGTAGAGAAGTCTCTCTGGAGACAGTCTTGTTCTTCCCATTTGCACTGGAGTGGAATAAACAAATGGCAATGAGAAATATGCAAAAAATTAGTTTCTTTGTGTTGTGTCAGATATCAGAAATGAGTAAACACGAAAGGAAAAGTTATCTGCTACCAGAAGTAATGTTTTTCCTGGAGTAAATAGACACTAAGTAAATGTACTGTGACTTCATGTTTTTCACTAGTTTGCTTCAAGGCAGTACAGCAATGTGCTGCCCCTGACTAATGAGGTATTCACAGAATCACAGAATCACAGAATGGTAGGGTTGGAAGGGACCTCTGTGGATTATCTAGTCCAACCCTCCTGCTGAAGCAGAGTCACCTAGAGCAGGCTGCACAGGACCTTGTCCAGGCAGGTCATGAATATCTGCAGAGAAGACGACTCCACAACCTCCCTGGGCAGCCTGTTCCAGTGCTCCGTCACCCTCAGAGGGAAAAAGTTCTTCCTCATGTTCAGACGGAACTTCCTGTGCTTCAGTTAGTGCCCATTGCCCCTTGTCCTGTCTCTGGGCACCACTGAAAAGAGCCAGGCCCTGTCCTCTTGACACCCACCCTTAATTTTAGGCATTCATAAGGTCCCCTTGCAGCCTTCTCTTCTTCAGGTTAAACAAGCCCAGCTCCCTCAGCCTTTCCTCGTAGGACAGATGCTCCAGTCCCCTCACCATCCTCGTAGCCCTCCACTGGACTCTCTCCAATAGCTTTTCATCTTTCTTGAACTGGGGAGCCCGGAACTGGACAGAGTACTCCAGATGGGGCCTCACTAGGGCAGAGTAGAGAGGAAAGAGAACCTCCCTCAACCTGCTAGCCACAATCTTCTTAATGCACCCCAGAATGCCATTGGCCTTCTTGGCAGCCAGGGCACACTGCTGGCTCATGGTTAACCTGTCGTCCACTAGGACACACAAGTCCCTCTCTGCAGAGTTGCTCTCCAGATCAGGAGATTCTGAAATCTCCCTCTCGCTATGTGCAAATGTACAAGTTTCAACAGCCAAAGAATATTTCCTGAGTTTTGGTGGGGTGAGGCTGGAAAGGAGGAGGAAACTCATGAATTCCATTTTATATTAAGCCAGACAAATAAATAAATGTTTTTATAATATTAGACAGTAGAATATTCTCTCAACTCACCTAAACTGCTTAGAAGAACAGACCCTATAACAAACAACTAATATACTTACTGTTTTCTCTCTCTTCTTGAATACCATATCCGTGGGGTTATAAGCCTTTCTGAATGCATTCCTCATTCCCCTAGTGAAAATTTAAGGACAATTTATATAAAACTTGAAATGCAATTTTAATTTCAAGTAGGTATAAATATTTTTTCTTAATTTGTTTTCCTAATGCTAGGCTCAAGATATTGCACAGAACTCCATATTGCATACCCATTTATTTACAAGGCATAATTAACCACCTTGAACATATATTTATTTCTGAAATATCTTTTCAAACAAGTGAGATTGTATGTTTACACATAGTCAGAGGCATGTTGAGTTTTCTTTAATCTTCAGGGTTCTTTGGGTACTGTTGGGCTTTGCTACTACTATGCTCCAGCCTAAGCGGTTTAGGCAAAGTCTGAGTACTTGTGCGCAGCACTGCTTTCCTCTGCATGGATTTGGTCTGAAGCATTTAATTTCCTCCCTTTCCTCCCCACAAAGATATTAGACAGGCAGTGAATTGTAATTTTTCAAAATGCTGAAACAAGAGTCAACAGCTGAGGAAAGGCTTTGAATTTCTGCCTACTGGATGTAATCAACTCTTAGTCATTCTACTTACTCTGTATTTTCTGTGGATCTAACCCTGAATGACTAACCTATTTGAATTACCAGAGATTTTTGACTTGTATTGCTAGCACAAGACCAAATCCCTACCACACTGAAGAAAACAGGAAAATTTTCAAAGGATTGTGATTTCATTTCAGATATTCCTTGGCACTCAACCCTTTAAAAATATTTCTGCAGAAAAAGCGTTGTTGAAGATGCATAAAAATCATCAGTCTTTATCTATAGTCACTAGCAAAAAGGTAAATTCAGGAAGTATTGTAGAACTATTTGCTAGCAATGTAATTAAAAATATAGAAATGTCTTTCTTTTAAAGAATCTTCCTGAGCTTTTCGGTGCAGATCAATGCCATAGTGCATTGTAATGGCTTTCATAAAGTTGTTATGGTACTACTGAAACTTCACTACTGTCCATCACTTACAGACTGCCCAAACTAATGCCTGTCTGGATTACTTGTCATCTTATATGCTAGTACTAAAAAACCATTTGCTGTACAGAGCATGGCCATTTTTCTTTATTATGCCAGCTAATACCAGGCTAGACTGCAAAACTACACACTTCATCTTGCAAGTGACACACTTTACTGTGTATATTAGAGTCGTGGCCAGGTGCCCTAATTGAGGTCAGAGGTGAATCCTGTTCGGCATCACAGGATCACAATGGGAGCCAGAAGAAGCTTGCTACATGTATAAACAAGAAGGAGAGAGGACAAAATCAAAGGAAATAGACGTACAGGGATATGGAAAAACTGGGCCATGGCCACACAGCATCTAAGCAGCAGTAAAAAGGCTGTAAATCAATTTTTTTTACATTCTCTTTGCCACTAGACCAGTCTTTCTCATTCGCTGCTTCATGAACTGCTCTTAGCCTGCAAGACATTGGCAGGAAATCCATGAAATCAAGCTAGAAAGAGTACACCTGCAACTGCTTATGCAGTCCAAAAAAGAATGATTAGGGTGAAATAGAGCTTAAATAAAGGAGCATTCAAGCCTAATTTTATCACAAAGATGAGATACAGCTCCTCCCGGGGAGCATGTAATTTCCTCTCCCTCCACACCAAGATGAAACCAAAAGGCAGCCCTCCTCACTGCTGCCTAGTCACATCCCTTTTACTAGCACACACTATGAACAACAGAAAATATATAATTTATATTGGAGTTTTAAACAAAAAAAACACACTATGACAAAGCAACACACCTGGTCCTAGGATTTCTTTACCAAAATTCTTATGGGCTTCCTGGGCTGAAGAAGGGGGCAGAAATACTACCCCAGATTGTTTTCAAAGTCATGTTCAAACAGAGTGTAAACAACCTGCATTTGACATTGAACAAAATGAAATTGCATATTCTAACAATTATGTGTTGTTCAAAGTAACATTGTTTTGTTTGAGATAGTTTGACATGAATCTGTCCCTGCCACGCTGCTGACTGGAAGACTTGTGCAATCTGCAGGTGTTGCACTGTGTCTTTGCTCAGTGCTGGGGCTCCTCAAAGAATCCCTCATTGTGACGCTGAGGTGATCTATATTTGCAAGACACAAACACAGAAGAATCAGTCCTGTTTCCTCTGGGGCTGTAGTCACCTGTTGGGTGCCCCCCCTGCTTTCTGCTATTTGCAGTTTGCAGCTAATGGTCCGGGCTGTGCTCCCATATAGATCTGAAAACAAATTACTCAAGTTAGACATGAACACCTGGCAAATGTTCAGCTGCACTCCCATAACTGATTTTACAGACTCTGTTCCTGCAAATAGCTGATCCTGAGTTTCCTGTGGTGAAGCGAAATGTTAGCCATATGATATCTATGTGTACCTTGAGAGGAGTCTGGGCTTTGTGTGGGAGTAGCTGAGATCTGGATGCAAAGTTGCGGGGAATAGATATATCACATTATGACAAATTAAAGAAGGTGTCATTTAGGAATTTTGTGATTATATTACTTTTATAGCAGACTTCTTAAATTGTCTATATATTGTAAGATGACTTGCATTTTTCCTTCTGCCTGAACCGCAAGTGTGTCATGGGTATATCACCCCTATGCAGTAACAGAGGGATTCACCTTCAAAAAAAGAACACAGCCCCACAGCAAGAGTTCTGCAATGTCTATGCAGCTGTTTGGACAAACACACTTCAATCTCATGGCAAACAGAAATCAAATATTGCTGAACTGCTGAATATATTTTCTGAATTTTCAAGTTTCATTAAGCTTGCTGCCTCCCTCCTGTATTTTTAGTTTCTCTGGATAAAGAACACAGGCTCCTGTTTCCATATCAGAATTCCCTTTTGGGTACCAGCAATATGAATTTCAGGTCACTGAAACACATCTTTAAAAAATATCTAGGCATGTTCTTCATCAGTAATTTTTTTTCACAGAGCTCAGAAAAAAAAAAAGAAACCTCACACAAGTATGAAATCTACTCTCACAGGACTTTCAAATTGTGCAGTTGGTGACTAGCCCTACAGATATTTTAGGCTGTCCGTAAGTTTGCCTTTTTAAATAATTTCCAAGATGTTAAATTTGTCTCCTGACATGTTATGTGATTAAGGTTCAAACCTTAATAGCTGCAGAAGGACCATGGAAACAACTGCATACAACCCGCGCAAAATGTGGCATCTCCCAAGAGAGTGATGAATTTCTGGTATCTCTGTGATGAAACAGATCACATAGTCAAAACCTACTTCATTTAAATTTATGGTGTGAAGGATGTCTACACAGCAGTTGTGTTAGCGCTTATAATGTAGAAAAAATAAAGAAGTAATTTTAGCTTATTTTTAGCTAGTTTGCCTATCCATAGGGAACTGGCAGTGGCACAAATGATCTGATCCATCAATCAGACTGGTTTTTGACTATATTTCATACAATCATGGTTAGACTGCAACCAGCAGACAAAAAAGCTAGTTGAAACTTTGCTTACTATATCTGTCTTGTATTTGAGCCATTTTTGTGAAAAAAAACTAACTCAAAAAAACAATAAATCAACTATTTTTTTGTGACACCACTATATATCACATTTTTCTACACTTGTGACATGTCCTGTAGTTATTTTCTGTTGTCAAAACCTAAATACAATGATTACATAGTTCTCTGAAGTGGTATTGAATATCAGCATGTGAAAACAGACAGAAATTATAATTATCAAAGATACCCTTGGGATACAGTACAAATAAGAACCAAAACAGCGTTTAGATCAAAATAAAACATAAAAGTAAAAGTTGACCAGTTTATGCTGCTCATTATCTGTTATGTTTTAGTTTATACACTGATAGGATGTTATTTCCACATTAAAACGGGTAGAGGAAGTTTTCTGAGCTACTTTTACAAAGTATTTTGTGAACATTTACCACATTGAACAGAAAGCACAGACTGGAGAAGTCTGAAAAAAAACATAACTGAAAAGAATTGAAATTTTTAACACATACTCAATGCATAGTAATGATAGAAAAAAAATAAATGTGTGGTAATGGCTTCCAGGCATTTTAACTCTTTGTAACACAGACAATAATAGCACTATGCATTTTAAATACCTTGCTAAACACACCAATCTCTTATGCTTGAAAATATTTTAGATTTTTTGCTTTTAGAATGAGGATAATAGTATTGCTACATTCACTATAGCAAACATTTCGCAGAAAAATGCAATATGTGAAACAAAGTCTGTCCTTTATTGATGCAGAAAGACACAATGAACATCTCAAGCTTGAATTCGTTAACTATTTCAAAACTTACACTCATTTTCTTAGGGTTGAACAGGGAATTCTTGGGTGTAGGCATATTAAAGCTGCTGTAGGTTCCTATCTCCAATACCACATGTTCAACAGACTGAGTAGTTCAACAGACTTAGCAGTTTAAATATCAAAGAGGAAATGTTTCCAGAAAAGACCCCCCTCTCACTGTAATACAAATTAATTTTAGTAGATACACTTTCATAACTTCTTTAGCAAATTGTCAAATCTACACACATGCTCGAAAAAACCTTTATTTGTTCAGTATACTTTGAGGAATAAGTCCTAGTAGATTGTAGTCATGAAGTAAAGAAACAAGAGACAGCCACAAATGAAAGGGACTTTATTCTCCATTATTTAATGGTCTTAGCAGCACATCACTTTTTGCAACAATTCAAATGGGAAATTACACTTTTCTTTTAGCACATTTCTTTCTGATGTTTAATTATTTGTTTGCCTGTTTGATTCCTTTTGCTTCTTAATAAGCCTCCACTTAGAATGCTGATTTTTTGGGGAATGGTTCCTGGCCATTGAGAAGTTGTGGCGTCAATGTGGGAGTTTTGTTTTTGTGGAGTTGTGGTCTTTATTTTGGAATATCTGAAAATCCAATAAGTAGCTGCAGTCATTCCAACACATGGACGATATTCTTATTAAATCTTAGCCATTTTAAAGAAGTCAAAAGGTTTAAAAGTTGAAGAGTGAAAATAGGTGATTGAGTTTTACAGATGTCCTTCTGTGCCCTTAACTAACAACTTTCATTTTTTGAGAAGACTCATACTGTTGCTCCTGAACACATTATCCAGGTAAAATTGTTGAGTATTTTATTTCCTAAGTTATAGAGTACATTTAAAAGGAGGAAAAATTATTTTTGTTCAAAGTCCACTGAAGCCTTCTACTTTTCTCTCCTTAAATGGAATTTTCAAAAGTAGAGAGGTGTTAAGATTGGTCCATCAAACAGATATGGGTGTACGATATTCTTTCCTGAAAAGTGGAGGTTCAAGTTTTGCTACGTCCATGTGCAACTTACTTCTAAAGTATTCAGGACAGGAAGTCCATTTTAATAGCCTATTGAGCTGATAACAAATCAGCTGCTCTGGGGAACACATGACTAAAACATCCATGAATTCAAAAGCAGTGAGAAACCTTACACCTAGCTTTAAGATATAAATATGGATAGTAGAGGGTCATATTTGACAGGGTGGAGTATGGGTGATACATGTGATACATTTATTATTTTATCCTTGATGACTTTTCTTTGAGGATTGAAGATAATTTTAGAATGTGTAAGTTCATGGATCTTTGAGAAAAATCTTACAGTGCATTTATTTTACATAAAGGGGGCCTAGAAGAGACAAAAATTGGTAGGGCAACTACAGTATAAGGAAGCAGCTACAAAAAGTTAAGTGAATCACCAAATATCACTGTGCAAGTCATTGACAGTATTGAAAATTCAGCTACTGTCTCTCTGCTTCATAGGCATATATCCATCCACTCACACTCCTGTTAATTTTGGGGGGACTTATGTCAAAACATGAAGTTGCTATTTCTTTTCAATAAATATTTAAAGAAACCGTAATTTTAATTCAAAATGTTTACCATTGATAATAACTCTAATAATTCTTGGTTTTAACGGGTATTTAATCCCAATATTTATATTTGGGTATTCTTACAAATAGCAGACTGAAGAAATCTTATATATAACACTGAGCATGTGTCATTAATGCTGCCAATGCTTGGAAATATTACAAGAAGTCCCCCTTCTGTAATATTAGACAAAATGTTTATCAAAAATATTTTTTGTGCATACTGAGACTTAAATATGTATATATATTATGCAAAATTAAATAAGGAATAAGGTTCCTTTGTGCATGTAACCTCAATTGTTACATTCAGAGTGTCATAAATAAGCCCCAAGGACTCATTTATGTTAATATGTTATCCTTTTTCAAAGAAAAATCTATCCTCCATGTTATTATCAAGCTTTCTGATACATCTGAAAACACTTCGTATTTCTCAATCAAATCAGCTATCAAAGATGTTCCCCTTTACTAGATGAAAAGTAGCACTTAGTACTAGATTGGCCCAAAGCAACCAGGTTGGACATTTACAGAACAGTGATGTACAGGTCCAAAGTGTAGATGCTACTTTACTTTCCATCTTTGCTTGGTGTTTGTAAGTTCAAAAATTACATGCAGACGCTTCTGAAAGTCTTCAACAAAAGAAGGAGTGTAAATATAGAACAACGTACCCAAAAGAGTCTACATCTACAGTTCAAATGCCTCACAGAGGAGCAGAAGTGGAGAAAAATGTGTAAACTTGAGATGAGAGTAAAGTACCCCAGTAAATGATTTTCTAAAGTGGAGACCCAACTGTTTTAACAGAAAAACTATTCCTTGAATACATGTTTTTATTTTGATCCAAACGCACAATGGCGACCCATGAGCCCTTTAAATATAGTAGGAATTCTTTGATTTGCAGACTCTTATGAGAGACAAGGGACCAGATGCTTCTTCTCTTCTTCCCGTCCACATCTTCAAACCTACTAGCTACTAGCTATCTCAGCAAGGAGAAATTGCAGGAAAGATTATTTACATCAAATCACCTAGCAGAGCGAGGAACAAGGTTATCAAGGGATTTTGAGACATAAGAATGTGTTGTTTGCTCCAAGTAAATAGATGTGCATAGATGTGCAGAGTTTCATTCAGATTTCTTTGTGATATTTTATGTGTAAAGACAGAATCCATCTCAAATATTAAGACCTAAAATTGCTCTAGACAGTTACTATATATTATATTCTTCATCCAGTTTACTACCAAAACCAGAGGCAGAGTGCTGGGTTTAAGTAATTTTTGAATATGCATGATGGAAATGTTGTTTTGACCATTTTCTCTGTTGTGCAGTATAGCACTATTTGTGTATATACTAAATGCACATAAATATGGCTACTTGAATTTTAAAGATTTTGTGATGAGCTGTGTGGCTATAGATGCACTAGCAACCAGTTTCAGCTGGGTTTACTCCTTTTGCTTATATGTTTTCAGTTGCCAGAAAAAGACAGAGCAATGACAAGATTCTCCTATAAAGTTCATAGGGTTGGACTAAAAATAGAGAAGGAAATATTTACTTATGTTTAAAGTTAGTTTGTTTCTAGCAAGAACTCAAAGCAAAGAAAAACCCTGGCTGAGGAAAATTCCTTTTCATTTCAGTGACCTAAAATGTCAGCTCTTGCTAACTATGATTAGACTCGAAGTCAGCTTTGAAGTGGATAGGGAAGGTCCAGAACACACCAACCACATGCTTCGATCTGCATTTTTTCAAAGAAACTCGAACAACTCAACTTCATGACAGAAGGAACTCAGATCTGCTGAATTAGACAGGTGGAAATCTCCCCTATATTGACTATGTCAGTGAAGGTCATGTCCTCATGTCTTACCTTCAGTCGATCCAAAGCAGGAGTTTCCTTACTTGCAGCAAGCATAAGGCAGTCTTTTTGGTGCCCTCTATCACACATACGGTAAGCACACAATGAACCAAAAACAAAGAAGAGTTACACTAGCTAAGACACGGACATAAAAACAGTGGCTGTGCATTTCTGCTTAAATGTAAAATGTTTGCACTACTATATACAGAAATGCTGATAATTTGTTCAATTTACAACTGCAAATGGAATGAAAAGTCAATATTCAAATATCCTTGCATTGTCAAAGGGTAAGTAGTCATACCTGTTTTGTACAGTTGAGTTACCTATCGATTCTATGTGGAGAAATTTTTCTCTGAATCTTCATAATTTCATCAGATAATGATATCACAGCTAGATTCTTAGCAAATGCAAACTTCTCCAACATCCAAAGGTTTTTTCTTTTGTCCTTTTGTGATTTTTTTCATTTTTTCATTTGTTTTTTTGTGATTTTTTCATTTGTCTTTTTGTTTACACAGATTAACAAGTAGAGTTTCTGGGGACGGAAATCAGACATAGCTGAAATCCATTCTGTCAGACAGTCTGACAGAGTTGGTGCAGAGAAACAACTATATGGCCTCTCTCATCCCTGTTTTCTGTTTGCAAAAGTACTTTTTAACTGTATGTCCACAAGACTCTGGAATAACTTTGACTATTTACTTCATGTGGTCCCTAGAATCTAGCAAAGCAAAGCATATCTAGTGTCAGTAACTTAAATCAGTGTTATGAAGAATTGGAAAAATGTACTTCTCCTGCAGGAACTCTAAGGGTTTGCAAATCCAAGACGACTGACAAGGGTTATTTGCCTAAAGCAATCAAAGATCTGATTTCCCCAGAGCTACAGAACAAAACTGTGTTAGAATTACAGAATACCAGAACAGCTTCCAAAGCAGCTCAGATGAAATAACTGGAAAATCAATACAGCCTCTGTAAAGAAAACTCAAATGATGGCTTGAAACAAAAAAAAAAAAATCAGTGCAAGGATTTAATTTTAGTATTCATTCTTCTACATGTTGAGACATAAATGGCTAGAAAAGCATGGTGCAATCACTGTTGGATTGGTATACCAGTTGGAGCTGGTATTTTTTCTTCTTGTGGAAGAAAAGAAGGTTATCAGGAGTAGTCAGCATGGATTCACCAAGGGGAAATCATGCCTGACCAACCTGATAGCTTTCTATGATGACATGACTGGCTGGGTAGACGAAGGGAGAGCTGTGGATGTTATCTACCTTGACTTCAGCAAGGCTTTCGACACAGTCTCCCATGATATCCTCCTGGGGAAGCTGAGGAAGTGTGGGCTGGATGAGTGGTCGGTGAAGTGGATAGAGAACTGGCTGAATGGCAGAACTCAGAGGGTTGTCATCAGCGGCGCTGAGTCTAGTTGGAGGCTGGTGACAAATGGTGTCCCTCAGGGGTCAGTACTGGGCCCAGTCTTGTTTAACTTCTTCATCAACGACCTGGATGAAGAGTTAGAATGTACCCTCAGCAAGTTTGCTGACGACACCAAACTGGGAGGTGTGGTAGATACACCGGAAGGCTGTGCTGCCATTCAGCGTGACCTGGATAGGCTGGAGAGCTGGGCAGAGAGGAACCTGATGAGGTTCAACAAGGGCAAGTGCAGGGTCCTGCACCTGGGGAGGAACAACCTCATGCACCAGTACAGGCTTGGGGTGGACCTGCTGGAGAGCAGCTCTGCGGAGAGGGACCTGGGTGTCCTGGTGGACGACAGGTTAACTATGAGCCAGCAGTGTGCCCTGGCTGCCAAGAAGGCCAATGGGATCCTGGGGTGCATCAAGAAGAGTGTGGCCAGCAGGACAAGGGAGGTTCTCCTTCCCCTCTACACTACCCTGGTGAGGCCTCATCTGGAGTACTGTGTCCAGTTCTGGGCTCCCCAGTTCAAGAAGGATGAAGAGCTACTGGAGAGAGTCCAGCGGAGGGCTACAAGGATGGTGAGGGGACTGGAGCATCTCCACTACGAGGAGAGGTTGAGGGAACTGGGCTTGTTCAGCCTGAAGAAGAGAAGGCTGAGAGGGGACCTTATAAATGCCTACAAATATCTGAAGGGTGGGTGTCAGGAGGATGGGGCCAAGCTCTTTTCAGTGGTGCCCAGTGACAGGACAAGGGGTAATGGGCACAAACTGAGGCACAGGAAGTTCCGTCTGAACATGAGGAGGAACTTCTTCTCTCTGAGGGTGACGGAGCACTGGAACAGGCTGCCCAGGGAGGTTGTGGAGTCTCCTTCTCTGGAGATATTCAAGACCCGCCTGGACAAGGTCCTGTGCAGCCTGCTGTAGGTGACCCTGCTTATGCGGGGGGGTTGGACTAGATGACCCACAGAGGTCCCTTCCAACCCCTACTATTCTGTGATTCTGTGATTCTGTGATTCTTACCCGATAAAGAAGTGTGCAGCTACAAAATAGTTCTTTTTTTCATAATCTGGAGCTACATAAAAGTCCTTGCAATCACTTCTTAGCTGCTATGCAGTTCTATGGTAATTATTTGTTCTATCAATGTATTGAAAAAATATGCAGTTAGGTGTGTGCGGAACATCACATACATCTTCTATAGCTATTAATGAAAATTGCAAGTCTAAGTGTACCTCACTGGAAATGTATTTCATAAATTGTTACTTTCTCTCCCGATACAAATTACTAAAACCAGCTGAGACCGTGGGTGAACAATATGCCCATGTCATCTAAGATGCTAATGTATCTTCTGAGAAGCTGGAAGAGGCAAGGAAGCTGTACTGGCAGCATGTGTTGCTTCTACCTTTACAAGACCCAAGAGATCTCCAGGTTATTTATTGTCTATGATTTTTCCTTGCTCAGTAGAATCACTTCTTTCCATTTGAAGTTTTTAACATGCTTAGGCATTAACAGGGAATTAGGGCCAACTCTATGCTGAAGGCTTGAGGAGTGATTTAAATTAGGTGACAAAAGTTGTATCAGTGAAAGATTATATATTACAATTCAAAACACTTTTTGCCACAACTGTTTTCAAAAGTTGATTCACTGGGTGCTGTCATTGTCTAGCAGACTTGCCTTCCATGTTATTTTTTATAGTAGATTTATATTTGAATCCATTTAAGGCTCTTCCTGGGGGAAAAAACAAAAACAACCAACAACCAAACAAGAAACACAAACTTCTTATTCCAGCTCAAAACCTCTCTGGACCCTTTGCATATCATCCATCCTGTCAGAGCTGCTTAGGAAAAAATAATTTTTCAAGTTGCAGTATGGGACACAAAAATGAGTCATTAACTCCTTGAGACAGATGCTTTTATAGGATTGAACACACTGACTATAAATGAGTGCATAGGAGGTTCATACTATCCAACGACGAAAGAAGCTAACAAAAAAAAAAAAAAAATTGAAAGCAACCCTTGAAAATTTTGAAGTTTCTGAAAAATTGCAGTAGCTTCCCTCTGAATCTGACTGAGATTATAAGCAGAAATGTTGAGATATAATGAGAAACGGCTGATCCTCAAATAACTGTAAGTCTAGAAAATGCTAAAAAACTGTAGTATTCTGACCAAGCTTCATGTCAAGAAACTTAATTTGGTCTTGACTCTGGCTGAAACTGAGCTTTCAATACCACTGAGTCATGAAGATTCAGAAGAGTTTGTTAGGAAATTCAGGAAAACTTAGATGAAACAATTGTCTTTAAAAAATGACATGCCATGGAAATGCATATTTTTGTAGGAAATTATGAGAGATATTTTAATTGGGAAAAAAAGTTAAAAATGAAAAGCAACATACAAATCAGCTTTCTTATGGACAATGACTTCTCACTTTGAAAATATTTTTAGTAAAAAATATTAAAACAAGATATTACTGACATAAAAAGTTAAATATTTTATGATTATTTAAGTGAAACAATTTGATTAGTGCCCCCCTCCCACCTCCCACTTTCTCTCTGTAGTTTTTTACCATTTTCACATTTCAGCCTTCTTTTAGGAGGCAAAATAATGCACCTGTTACTAAATGTTCAAGAGATGAAAAGAGGTGTTTCCTAACTTAGTGTATCATTGAAACTTGATTGTTATCCTTTATACTTAGACAATAAACCAATACTCAGTTAAAGTTTGGCTCAGTTGTGTAGTGAACACATGGAACCAACAGCTGCTGTAATTCATTTTTCTACTGTTTACGTAGCAGGACAGTTTAATATTATTTGGAACTATAGTTCATGTTTAGTATTCTTTCTAACCAAAGATGTTTATGTGATCTTCATATATATTATTTTCTCTCTGGCTCTTTATTAACTGAATTTTTGCTTTTTTTTTATTTATTAACTGCAAACCTGGACGATGTGGATTTGTAGAGCTGTGATTTTCCTCTCCCTGTTATGTTACCCTCACAGCTATATCTATATTTATTGGTAGAATGGCTGAGATGTGTTTCTCTGGGTCTGGGGCTCTATGGCATGGCACAGCTCACATCCACAGAGCTGAAGTCTCTTTTCTTCCTAGCAAATGCAGTCTTTCAGAATTGACTGTTGTGATGGTTGCTAACCCATGCTAACCCCTGGTGTGTTATGTCCAGACAGAATAACATGGAATGGAATGGAATGGAATGGAATGGAATGGAATGGAATGGAATGGAATGGAATGGAATGGAATGGAATGGAATGGAATGGAATGGGATAGAAAGAAGAGAAGAGAAGAGAAGAGAAGAGAAGAGAAGAGAAGAGAAGAGAAGAGAAGAGAAGAGAAGAGAAGAGAAGAGAAGAGAAGAGAAGAGAAGAGAAGAGAAGAGAAGAGAAGAGAAGAGAAGAGAAGAGAAGAGAAGAGAAGAGAAGAGAAGAGAAGAGAAGAGAAGAGAAGAGAAGAGAAGAGAAGAGAAGAGAAGAGAAGAGAAGAGAAGAGAAGAGAAGAGAAGAGAAGAGAAGAGAAGAGAAGAGAAGAGAAGAGAAGAAGAGAAGAGAAATTTCAGTTGGAAGGGACCTACAATGATCACCTAGTTCAACTGCCTGACCAATTCAGGGCAGACCAAAAGTTAATGCATGCTATTGAGGGCAGTGTCCAAATGCCTCTTAAACACTGACAGGCTTAGGGCATCGACAGCCTCTCACCCCTTTGATAAAGAAATATTTCCTAATGTCCAGTCTAAATCTGCCCTGGCACAGCTTTGATCCCTTCCCACGAGTCTTGTTACTGGGTACTAGGGAGAAGAGATCAACACCTCCCTCTCCACTTCCCCTCCTCAGGAAGCTGCAGAGAGCAATGAGGTTGTCCCTCTCAGCCTCCTTTTCTTCAAACTAGAGAGACTCAAAGTCCTTAGCCGCTCCTTATAAGACATTCTTTCCATCTCTTTCACTTGCTTTGTTGCCCTCCTCTGGACGCATTCAAGGACCTTCACATCCTTCTTAAATAGTGTGGCCCAGAACAGCGCACATTACCCGAGGTGAGACCACACCAACGCTGAATACAACAGGATAATCACCTCTTTCGTCCGGCTGGTTGCGCTGTGTTTGATGCACTGCAGGATGCAATTTGCCCTCTTGACTGCCAGGGCATGTTGCTGGGTCATGTTGAGCCTGCTACGGACCAGCACCCCCAGATCACTTTCATCAGGGCTGTTCTTCAGCCCCTCCTCTCCCAGTTTATCCTTGTGCCCAGCATTACTCCGTCCCAGGTGCAGAATCCAGCATTTTTTCTTGTTAAACGTCATGCCATTGATGATTGCCCAATACTCCAATCTGTCTAGATCCCTCTGCAAGGCTTCTGGTCCTTTAAGAGAGTCAACAGCACCTGCCAGTTTGGTATGATCAGCAAACTACTAATGATGCATTCAACTCCTGCATCGAGATTTTTGACAAAAATATTGAATAAAACTTGCCCTAGAATGTGAGTCTGCTCATCATCACATGCCAAATGTGCCAAAGAGAATGTTAATAATTTCACAGAAGGGAAAACTGGGAGCTAGCACTCAGGTCGAAGACCTCAAACTGCTTAGCTTAATATGAAAAAAATAGCCCTGGAGTCCAAGGTTATTTCTAAGGAGGTGGAAAGATTAGTTAAGTAAAGCAAAACTGCCATCAGGGAACTTACATTCACCTTACAGATATTGCAGAAAAAGTGGAGAGATGGGTCAATTCCCAAAATCTTGTTAACCAGCAACTATTTGGCATGTCACTAGTAGGACAAACATGCTAGATTTTTGGAATTCCTTCCTGAGTTGCTTCCTAAGATCCTGCCACCCTCTGCCCCTGAGCTGGGAGAGCATCAGTGAACATAACTCCAGTGCAGCAGTTGCTGATTCTCAGGGTTGAATGAGCAGGTGACTATACTCTCTGCTTTTAATTCATGAAGATAACATACACTGTGTAAATTTATGTGTTTTATAAGGTTTGTAATTTAAAAAGGATAAACGGAAATATAAATTGGCAGTTGCAGCCTAGCAGGGGTACTCATCAACCTTTAAAATCCTTCTAAGCAAAGATAAGGTCCACCTTCCAACCATCACTACTACCACTGTGCTAAGTTCCAGTGCCCCAAATCAAGGTGATTCAAATAACAAACCCCAGAGTCTTCCGGTCTGTTGCAAATTACTCTGTCTGTAGATGATCCCCTATTTTACCACTAAAATCCCTCCTAAGCTGCTGACGGTAGCAGCAAAAATGTTGAAGATGGGTAATTGATATTGACTCTAACAGTAACTATTCACCTGAGCATGCAAGAGACGAAGAGCAGCAGAGGCAAGCTGCCTTTTCCTTTAATGCCTCCTGACGGTAAGCAGAAATCTATGTGTTCATCCACAGATTTAATACCCTTTTATCTCATCCCAATGAGTTGTAAACACTATAATAGAAAGAAAAACAAAGGTAGTAGTCCAAAATAGGAGTTCTGCACTTCACATCTTTCTCTCCATGCCATTGCATACTGCTATCTTCTTCTGATTTGTGGAAGCTCCAATTAATAAGGCAGGCAATACAATAACTTTTTTTCTGTTTTCTTTGTGATATAAAATGCTTACCAGAGGTATTCACTTTGCAAAGGTGGTGACTTTTAACATTTTCAGAGTACATAACCTTTACACAGGGGAAAATTCCTATCTATATTCATGTTCTTGGGCTCCCTTGATTGCCCCAGCTGTCCTTGTCTGCATTGTCTGCACCACAAATGCTTAAGGGAATATGATGGGAATAGCACATAGCTCAGCATTGGTTTGGAGCTTTGCCAGAAAGTGTAGGCTTGGGATTTCTGCAGTTTGCGAAGTACAAAGAGAGAATGGGATATTACAGCCCTTGCATGAATGCTCATTCTCATTCTGTGAAGGACTGCGCAGAATTTACACAAAGATAGACTAATCTGATCTGACTGTTAGGTACTTAGGGGAATGTCTGAAAAATGCATTCTGTCAGGATGGCTAAAATGTATTTGAGTATTTATGGCAATGTACTCTATTGACCCACATTTCTCACTGGTACAAGTGTGAACCTTCACAAGATTTGGAAGACCCTTGCTGAGCTAAATTTTGACCTTTTGTTCAGCCTTTCACCAGTTGCAGGTATCAGGACATGCTCCTGGAGGAAAGCCCATGAATGTTCAAGCATGTGTTACACAACAAGGCACACCATATTCTTGAAACTACAAATATGAAATTTGTAGGCTAAAAACATACTCAATGATTTCACGTTAAGTATTCCAGCTTGGAGCTCCTCCTTTGCTATACACATACACTTGAAGGTTATTCCCTGCAGAGGAACAAATATTCTGACAGTCAAAGTCAAATTTTTTGTAGTATAGTGAAATAAAACAAGTCATTTTTACCTTGTTTATGGGAAAATAGAACCTAATCAAGACTATTGACGTCTATAGCTCATGTTTTCTAGAGAACTGTTCGCCTCACATGCAAGCATTTTTTTAACAAATTGAGTGGATATGGGGATTAAGTATTCAAGCAGCACAAAAAATGTAGGTGATAATTTGAAAATCTTTCAGCAATTATTAGGAATAAAGGAGGACTGTTATTAGTCCTTTGTCCTGTATTATGTAGAAAGGATACTACTGTACACTTCAATGAGCAAGAAACAGGTTTGTTCACAAAGTACTTCTGTGCATAAGGAAACATGCAATAATGGTATTCTATGAAGACATAAATAGGTCTCCTTCCTTCTTCCTTCCTCTTCTTCCTTTTCTTCCCTTTTGTCATGCTTTCTCAATCCATGTAAATATAAATCTATACCTGTTTCAATTTTGTAGAAACCGCAAAGAGTAAATGTGAAGTCCAGGGTCAGAGAGGAAGTCTGTGACAGTGGTGGGTAATGGAATATCCTTTTCAGAGTTTCAGATCAGTACTTTATTCACAAGATATTTCAGCCTCCTAACAAAGATTTGTCACCAGCAAATGAAACACTGCTGGCAGCTGA
The DNA here is from genome assembly GCF_030867145.1 of Opisthocomus hoazin. Lineage (NCBI taxonomy): Eukaryota > Metazoa > Chordata > Aves > Opisthocomiformes > Opisthocomidae > Opisthocomus > Opisthocomus hoazin. Next base: position 111,881,537 of record NC_134414.1, on the reverse strand, counting down.
ATGAAAATGATTCTTTTCTTCACTTCACAGATGGTGAAAAGATTAACGAAGAGTTTCAGGGACATGCATAGGAAAACTTGAGAATTACAATTTAATGAATAATATACACCAGTAAACCACATAGCAATACAGTGGGTAGTATTAAAAATAATCAAGAGAAAAGTCATATGGGCTTAATGAAAACTTTGCACTAAGCATAATATACCATGTCAGTCCAACTTCTTGACAAGACCTGAACCCTTTTGTAGCTATTTATGCCAGACTTGGACAGCAGATATGCTTTTGTGCTATGTGATGGCAGAAGACAGCTTAGGCAGCAGGCAGAGCTACACAGGGGTTGGTCCAGGCTTACCAGACACTAGCTGGGCAGCCCTGCAATACACTGCAGCTCAGCTCTGCCATATTCCAGAAACAGCATATCAAGAATCTTGGCACTGAGGATGCTTCAGAAGAATATAAAAGGCTCACAAATACTTGGTATCTATTCACCGCATGAAAGTGGGAACTGGGGAAAAATTGGTGTCTGCCGAGGTAGGTTCCCATTCAGATGCAGTGAGCTTTGCCCAGAGGTCTGGCTGACAATCCACACCTTTCGGCTCCAGAGATGAACAAAACCAAAGACAAACATGCTAAAGAAAACTAATATGCAGTTTACCTAGGGCATCCCAAAGGCAAAGAGCAGTTATTGTACTTTAAAATCTCTTCGTATATGAACTAAACTCAAATCCTCTCTTGAGGCGTAGGACACTAGAAGTATTGTCAGCAACAAAGGATGTAAAAAGGAGAGAAAACTAAAATGTGTCCTATTTTTGTGCTATATTAATAATAGACAATCTGGGCTTGTTTTGTACTCATCAAAGCATCAAGTTTTGAGAAATGGTGAGGACGTGTTTTCTTAACTGCCTTCAAAGGGAGTTGTAGGCAGTGTTCAGAATCTCTTGGAACTCACTACTGTAATATCATAAAGAAAATAAATCCTGCTCCATATTCATTTGCTCTGTAAAAGGAGCAGAGAGCTTGAGGGCAGGTAAGGGAGAGAGTGAAAAGCACAGTGGAATAAGGGTATTATTTTAAAGTAAATCAATTATGGTTTCAAAGTGTCTTCCAGAATCCAAGATTGGTCCTCCTCCATCTTTTCACTCAGAGTATTTCTCTCCTCTTTCTGCTTATAAAAACAAAATATTTGAGAAAAAACTACCCTAAATGAAATGCCTTGGAGTGCAGGCAGAGTTTAGGAGGGCTACCCCATAAGCTTCTGCGGTGTAATTTCCAGCATTAAAATTCCCCCTTTAAAACTCATGCGTTGTATATAAACTACAGTAAATCTTAAACCTTAAGAGTTTTGCAGTTCTGGGGGAATATCTCTTTATTTAGGCCTTATAAAGGATGTTCAACTCTGCAAGGAGGTTGCTCAGAAAATGGGTGGGCAGGCAAAAAGGTAAAGTGTATTTGTTTCGTATTTGTGTGAAAACTGGGGAAATTTATTTCTGAATGCATTTTAATTTAGGTGACATAAGAATTTCCTCAGTTCCAGTACAAACTGATTTATCCAATCCTTATTTAACCTGAGAATTAGAGCAGGATATGTAGCTTACATGTTGATATAGGGCAGAAATGCTGAGGTTGTAGTGACACTGTTAATTTAGGCCTGACTACTATGTATAAATAATGCATGCCTTACTGACAATTATGGCCTTGAAGAGGAGCTAACAGACCGATAGAAGTGGAACTTCCTGCCCAGAAGGCACTGAAAGTGGGATGATTGCCAGAGAAGCACACAGTTAGAAAAAATCTAGGGTAACTAGGGAAAAGGTAAAGTCGGCAGTGGGAGATTGCAACCACCAACTCTATTCCGAACCAGAAAGACTACACCTCCCAAATTGCGAGCAAGCGTAGATAAATAAAGAAGGAATATACCTTTAAGACAAGTGTATTATGCAATGAAGCAGTCAGAATGTAGTGAAATATTTCCTTGCTTTTGTAAGAGTACATAGCTCTTGTGACTCTGCTAAGCGGGGTGCTAGCTTTGTGGAATTATCACCTAGTACCCCTATCTGCACAAATATGCGATAAAGACAATACCTCTGCTCTGTGTGTTTATCGGTGTACTGCACACCTGGAAAAGAACCCAGTTTTGGGAAAAAAATGTCATCCATATAATTTCAACAGAAAGGCCAGTTTCTTTATTCTTTTAAGCAAGCCCAAGTGGTATTTTATTAATCATATCATGTATTTCTTTTCTCCTTCAGCAGCCCCACTGACGTCTTTATGACATCTCAGTTCCTGCACAACTCTTCCACATAAGTAAAGCCAGGAGAAACCTGTTATTTGGAAAACTGAGATTGTCCATTCAGTCGTTGTTTCAGGTTGTTACTTTGATTTTGAACAAAAGATGTATTCTTTCCTTTCCTCACCTCACAGTTACAACTGCAGAGTGCGCGTGAAAGAAACATTCTCCAGTCTACTTCTCAAGGGCAAAAAGGCTGTAACAGCACCCAGAACAATGTGTTTGATATAAGCAAAACAAAAGACAAAAATGTCACTATGATGTTAATAAAAATGTGGTTGAGTACAGTGTTTTGTTTTCATGCATAGGCGCAAAGAAGAAAACTGCTATGTTAGCTGTCCCCATGTGCCACATCATGAACTGGTGAGGAATATGACTGGCCTGGCTGAACAGGGAGCTCTTACTGGGATTCAGGAAAAAAGGAGGGTCTCTCACCTATGGAAGAAAGGGCACGTAACTCAAGAGGAGTACAGAGGTCTCATTAGGTCTTGCAGAGAGGAAGTTAGAAAGGCAAAAGCCCAGATAGAACTCAGGCTGGCCACTGTTGTAAGGGACAATAAAAAAATGTTTTTACAAATGCATCAATAACAAAAAGAGGGCAAAGGAGAATCTCCATTGCTTATTGGATGCGGGGAGGAACATTGCCACCAAGGATGAGGAACAGGCTGAGGTACTTAATGCCTGCTTTGCCTCGGGCTTTAATAATCACACTGGTTATTCCCAGGGTATTCAGCCCTCGGAGCTGGAAGATAGGGAAGAAGAGCAGAATAAATCTCCCATAATCCAGGAGGAAGCAGTTACTGACCTGCTATGCCACCTTTAAAATTACAAGTCTATGGGGCCGGATCCACCTGAGAGTACTGAGAGAGCTGGCGGAGGAGCCGGCCAAGCCACTCTCCATCATCTATCAGCAGTCCTGGCTAACACAGGAGGTCCCAGATGACTGCAGGATCGCCAGTGTAACACCCATCTACAGGAAGGACTAGAAGGAAGATCCTGAGAACCACAGGCCTGTCAGCCTGAGCTCCATGCCAGGGAAGATTACAGAGTGGTTTGAATGCCATCACCAGGCACATGCAGGACAATCATCAGATCAGTCCCAGCCAGCATGGGTTCATGAAAGGCAGGTCCTGCTTGACCAGCCTCATCTCCTTCTCTGACCAGGTGACCCGCCTAGTGGATGAGGGAAAGGGTGGGGTACTTTAGTAAGGCCGTTGACACTGTTCCTCACAGAACCCTCTGGCAAAAACTACCTGCTCATGGTTTGGATGGGTATACATTTTGCTGGGTAAAAAATTGGCTGAATGGCTGAGCCCAGAGGGTGGTGGTGAATGGAGTTAAATCCAGTAGGTGGCTGGTCATGAGTGGTGTCCCCCAGAGCTCAGTTTTGAGTCTGGTCTTGTTTAACATCTTTATCAATGATCTGGAAGAGGGGATTGAGTGCTCCCTCAGTGAGTTTGCAGATGGCACCAAGTTGGGTGGGAGTGTCAATCTGCTTGAGGGTAGGAAGGCTCTGCAGAGGCGTCTGGACAAGCTGGATCAGTGGACCAAGGGCAATTGTGTGAGGTTCAACAATGCCAAGTGCCGGGTCCTGGCACTTTAGTCACAACAACCCCATGCAATGCTACAGGCTTGAGGAGGAGTGTCTGGAAAGCTGCCCAGCAGAAAAGGACCTGGGAGTGTTGGTTGACAGCTGGCTGAACATGAGCCAGCAGTCTGCCCAGGTGGCCAAGAAGGCCAACGGCATCCTGGCTTGTATCAGGGATAGTGTGGCCAGCAGGAGTAGGGAGCTGATTGTGCCCCTGTACTTGGTACGGGTGAGGCCACACCTTGAGTACTGTGTTCAATTTTTGGGCCCCTCACTACAAGCAGGACACTGAGGTGCTGGAGCGTGTCCAGAGGAGGGCAACGAGACTGATGGTCTAGAGAGTGAGTCTTATGAGAGGTTGCCGAGGGAATTGGGGCTGTTTAGTCTGGAGAAGAGGATGCTGAGGGGAGACCCTATTGCTCTCTACAACTACCTGAAAGGAGGTTGTAGTGAGGCAGGTGCTGGCCTCTTCTCCCAAGTAACTAGCAATAGGTTGAGAGGAAATGGCCTCATTTTATGTCAGGGGATGTTTAGATCAGATATTAGGAAAAATTTCTTTACTGAGAGAGTGGTCAGGCATTGGAATAGGCTGCCCAGGGAAGTGGTGGTGTCACCATCCCTGAAGGTGTTCAAAAAATACGTAGATGTGGCACTTCAGGATATGGTTTAGTAGGTATGGTGGTGCTGGGTTGACTGTTGCAGTTGATGATCTCAGAAGTCTTTTCCAACCTATGATTCTATGATTCTGTGTTTCAGTAAAGAGTGGCCTTCAGGGAAACAGCTCAAACACACAAGTAAGAAGCAAGCTGTGCTTGAACTTTCCTGAGGAGGAAAGAGATGTTCTTTCTATCCTGACTTGCTTTCCATTTAGCATAATACGAAAACATCTTTGTTTCAGCCAATGTCATTTTATGCTAGATGAAGAAAACATTCAGTCCAGCCTGTCTAACATACCATGCTACTGAATATTTTCTTCACTTTTTTTTCAGTCTAAATAACATCACTGACATACATATTAAGCAAACTTTTCGTAGCATTAAAAAATAAGGAAAGGCAATACTGAGTGCATAATTAGAGTTACATGGTTCATCAGAATATTCCTACTGAAGTCAAATAAGTGAACAGAAGCACTAGTAGAGCCTAAATACATGTCTCTAGCACAAGCAAGAAGAGGAGATGAAGACAGAGATAATAGAGTCTTACTTAGAATGTGTGGCTTGGTTTAATGACCGAATTGTATAGTTAGAGATGAATGTGCAAAATAAAAAAAATATATCTACATGTTGCAGAAATCAGAGAAATACGAAATACTAACTGCGATATTTGAGGTTCCCAAGGACTCTGAAATCTTCCTGATGACAGTATTACATCCAAAAAGAAAGGAGAAAAAAACAAACGCAATGTTTGAGGAGTCATTTTGTTCTGCTATTTTTTAATGTTAAGGACAAAATAGGACAACTTTGAAAGGTAAATTTATGAATCTTTAAATCTTTTTTTGTCAGCAGAAATTACCTTATTGCAGAAAAGCACACCCAGAAATTCTTACTATATTCCTTATACACAGACACTGGTTGAGACATCATTTCAGGAAACAGAGTTTATATTCGTACTTCACCTACGAGAAGAAGCAAATCTCCTGGGTGCTTCAGCTTTCTCATCTGAAAAGAGGGGTGATTGAATTTTTTTATGTGGTGCCTAAGCCAGTGATGAAAAGCAATGCATGAAGACAAAGAGTTATTATAAAAGTATAAAAAATATGCGTAAGATATGAAAATACTGCTAGAACCGGGTAACTTGTTTTTTATGATTCACATGCAGTAACCTTGTTGATGTAACTACCATAGTGGAACTACATGGCAAGGGAGAAATATGGCCCAATACCTAAAATATGATTAAACAGTTACATAGTAAGGAAAGAACAAATTTTCTATGAAATACTACTTTGATCAATTAATTGTAAATTTCTTGTTGGAACAATTTTGAAATACGTTTATTTTCATTTTAAAATTATTAGAAATTATAGGGTTAAACAGAAGAAATGTATTGCAAAGGATTTCACAATGATCTATCCGGTGTCTGGTAAGACTCAGGTTTTCATTTCTGAATGAAAAATAGAGAATAACCTTACTAAATTTTCAAATGACTTCAAGATGGAGCGGCTGCATGAGAATGATAACAATGTTTTAACTGAAGCTACAGCCTGGAAATGGGGAAAGCAATTCAAAACACCTTGAACATGTAAGATTTCAAAGTGAAGATGGAGGATGACTGTTCAAATAACTGTTTAAAGAAAAAGGACATAGACATTATAAAGCTGCACGTGTCAGCGGTGTCACACTGTTACAGAAGAGAAGACAAATACTTGCAAAATGTAGTAAAAGTAGTCTTTTTTGTTAGACATTAAGTAATTCTTCAGACTTCCTTGGTACCTGCTGCTTGCCAAAGCATTCTGAGTTTGGATGCTACATTTCAGGAAAACATGGATCAACTGTAGAGAGTCCAAGGATGAGTACTGAGAAACAGCAGAGGTCCAGAAAATCTGAATGATGAATGCACATCAAAAGCATTGTGACAGGAGACATCAGTCTCCAAATGTCTGTAAACTTTGTAAATGTTATAAAGAAGAGAATAAACTCTTGTCATAGGTAAGAAGAACAGGGAATAGGCATCTGAAATGGAGAAGGGAGATTAAGATGAGATTTAACAAATCACAGAATGACTGGAAATGAACACAAAGGAAAAATATTCCTTTTTCATCCTTGCAGCTTTAAAAATAAAATAAAACAAAACAAACCCCTTATTTCATATAACAGATTCTGATTTTGAGTGGGAAATGGTCATCACAACATCTTGAGGCACTTGCCACACCTACGATCTGTGATTTCGGTGTTCGTAATAATTGGAGAGAACTGAAAATCTGAAATAACTCCACTGAAGTAATTTGAGTCACTACAGTTTATATTCATGAACCTAAAAGTAGAAACTGGCCTAAAATAGCCAAGAGCCCCACACTTTTTTCTTCTTTTTTCGAAATGGGTGTTCATCTCTCTAGAGTCCAACAGTATCTTTGCTACAGTTGTGTTCTTCCAGCTGTTCTGTGCTACTGCTTCTTCTTCCAAACAGAGAGCAAGAATTTGTAGGCATATGCTGCACGCTCGGGGAAGGACTTGGGGTTTTTTACCTTATTACATAACTGCAAACAGTAAGAGTTGACAGCTTTGATTTCCCAGATATCTGTAAATGGGTGATAAAGATCAATGACTGTTTCGTCTGCAATTTCAGCTCACTTTCAGGCATCGAATGGTTGAGAACTGAGGCAACTGGCAGCCTAAATGTCTTTTCACAGGGGCCAGTGAGCTTAGCCACCGTCACCCAAGGTTGCCCACAGATTTCTCAATGGACCTCTAAATAAGATGTTCAATGGAAAACGTGACGTGGAATATTTTTTTAAAGTGTTAATGATGTTTTCTACTCTATTAATCTGTCAGAGATTGGTTTGGAGAAGGTGTGAGAAGGAGCACACCCTTTTTTTTCTTCTTTTCATAACACTCTCCTGTGAATTTCAGGCAAACAATATTTTTTTCAATAAAAATCTGATGGAACAGAAATTTAGTGAAATAATTTCTTGGGGTATTTTATTATTTACTTTTCTCAAAATCTCATACTTTAGTTATTAAACTTTTCAGAGGAGAGGAAAAAACAGAAAAGTCTGTGCAGCTAGCTATTTTTATGCATTTAAAGAAAATTTCAATAGACATTTCTAATTAAAAGATTGAAAAAACGATCTGTTACCAAGAAAGCACTGTAAAGTCATGTGAGAGCAGCTCTGATAGAAAATAATTTAGTATATTAACAAAAAATCTACACTCATCCAACTTTTACTGTCTGAATAAATCAGTGACAGAGAAGTGTAGGAGGATCTTACAGAAATGACAGCAAAGTCACACAACCTCAAATTTAATTACTTCTATTCAAAACTCCTTTGGTCCAACTGATAATTGACTTGCTTTAATGATGGCAGAGTGGAGAATCTTTTTGTATTATATTTGTGTAGCTTTTTAGATGGTAACTTGAACTAAGCAATTTTTAGCAAAGCAATCTTACAAGCTTTTGAAATACCAGTTTTGATGGAAACTCAAGTATACTCCCCTGTTAAAAGGCAGATTGGGGTTCCTTATTACTGCTGTATGGAAAAAATTTGTAAGTCACAATTGACCTGCTGTAGCTAAAAATAAGTTTTTTAAAGATCAGATTATTTCCTCTTATCAGCAATATAGTATCATTTTGAAATGTGAGAGAAAGCAAAATTATTCACTGAAGCATATCATATTCTGGGTCATATTGTTGCTATGTAAACTGCACATAGCATTTCTTATTATTGTCGTTGAAAACTTTTACACTTAGAAACTTAATTAGTAACATTGTCTTTCTCTAAAATGCAGCTAGCTAGACTGACACCTTCTTATTTAACAGATTGTTGTGTGTATTCGGTTCATAGTCATCTACTATTAACATACATTCATCAAGCTTTTCCCTCTCAGATAAACTTTTTGAAGGAGCTAGGCAGAATAATTTATTTTTAATATAACTTAACTTTGCTGGCCAAAACTAAGCAATATGGTGTGAATATTTGCCAGTTTTCTCCTACAATTAACCTTTAGTTACAGTTTTTTATCTTGTTATTTCCAAATTCTTTCTTTCTTCATTAAAAATCTTGGGACAATTTCTGAATGTTGCATTACTGTTATTCCCCATACAGCTTCTTTAGGAGAGTTCATAGAATCATAGAATGGCTTGTGTTGGAAGGGACCTTAGAGATCATTTAGTTCCAACCCCCTTTCCATAGGCAAGGACTCCTTTCACTACACCAGGTAGATCAAAGCCCCATCCAACCTGGCCTTGAACATTTCCAGGGAAGGGGCATCCACAACTTCCCTGGGCAACTTGTTCCAGTGTCTCTCCACCCTTGCAGTAAAGAATTTCCTCCTTGTATCTAGTTCGAATATACCCTCTTTTAGTTTAAAACCATTACCCCTTGTCCTATCACAACAGAACCTACTAAAACCTCTGTCCCCATCTTTCTTATAAGCCCCCTTTAAGTACTGGAAGGCCATAATAAGGTCTCCCTGGAGCCTTTTCTTCTCCAGGCTGAACAGTCCCAAGTCTCTCAGCTTGTCCTCAGGGGAGAAGTGTTCCATCCCTCTGAGTTCAGACCTCATAACCATATGCCGTATTTGCTTATCACAGAGAAGAGCTGAGATAGTCTTCTGCTAGAAAGAATTAGCTGATTGGACTATTTTCTTTATTTATATTTCTTAATATAACAGACCCACACAGAAGTGTATTCACCTGACAGCCCGTTTTCTCTAATTATTAATTACTATAATTGTCCAAAGAAGTTGAAAACATTTCTCATCAATAAAGCAGACCAAACTTTTTTATTTTTACACCCATTTTCCAATCACTTGAAAATTCATTAAATTTAAAGTCTTAAGGTAGGACTTTCTGTATGGGTTACATGTATTAGGCTTGTTTTTATTACCTTTTGTGAAGATTTTTTTATCTTTTCAGAGAATAAAACCATGGGAAAGTATGCTGTTAATTCCTCCCTGAAATGTTAGGGATATTTTTCCTAATGCAGCTCCCATTATTATACTCTTATGAGACTTGAAATTTAGTAGGGAACCCTTTCCAAGTCACAGAAATTCCTTGTGGTGTTTTTGAGCAAAATCTGCTCCAAATTTGCCCTTGATAAAGGTGGTTTGCACACATTCATCAGGAACATCTTACAGTTTATGCTAAATCCCTCAAAGCTCACATGTGAACTTGAGCTAGCTGAGACCTTTTCATTGTCTTCAGTTGCATCTTTGAACATCTGTAAATGGGACCACCAAGTGCTTAAGTCTGCAGATTTCAGTAAGAAATGCTGGCTTTATCCATCCCCTGCTTCATGCTTCATCAGGGATGAGGAGACCCCTCTGAATTTTCTGCACCCCTGCTTCCCATTAGCTGTTTTTTGTGAAACTATCTCCCTAAACCAACCTCTTAACATTACTGTTCAGCAGGTGCACTTAACCCTAGAGAAAAGGCCATCGCTTGTGTGATAGCGGTGACGTTGTTGATAGGAGCCACAAAGAGTGGCACAAGAAGCTGACCGGCCATGGAAAAAACAAGTATTAGACCTGTGGGTGGGCAAAGGGGAATGGAGAAGCCATAAACAGCTGTGACTGAAAGGAAAGGTTAAAGTCGGGACATGTACTAGCACCCAAAGTTGTGCAAGAGACAGGGAGAAGCTGACATGAGACTTTAAGGTGCACTTGATAGTCAGTTAGACTAGGGGAAAAGTGAAAAGATGGAAGCAAGGAAGAATCAGAAGGTGGGAGGAGAAAAGTACGAGTGTCTGGATAAGGAAACTGCAGCTATTATGAGGCACCTAACGAGAGACTAGAAACCAATGAAGTGAGGAGAGTGAGTCCAGGGGGAAGTCTCAGGACAGAGACGGAAGATAATGAACAAGAAAACAAGAGTTGGTTTCGAAGTTCAGACCCCAGTACCTGCTCACTCCACAACCAGGAAGATAATTCCGTCTTGGTTTTTTTCTATTTTATTTTCCAACTCTTTCATCATTTCTTGAAGGACCAGAGAGAATTACACCCTACTCCTTTATCAGCTACTCTGTTAGCTCAAGTGACAGAAAACAAACCAAAACTGAGGAGATTTCACACATGCATGCATACACACATAAAATTTGTATTGAAGGAATAATCTTAAACAGCTAAAATTAAATTCTTCACATGTGGGAAGAGCCAGAATCAAGACTGTATTTGTGAACTTTATTCAGCCCCTTTTGTACATTAAAATCACATATTTGGGGGACTTTTTAACCTGACTCCCATAAAAAAAAATGATCGTACTGAAGGGATCGGATCTAAGGATGAAACATGATTTAGGAATGATTGGAAAATGAAGGATGGTCTTGCTGCTGGTCCTCCATTCATGACAGGAAGCAATACAGATGCACTGAGAGCTGCTGGTGAAGATCACTCTAATTTTATGTTAAGTTTCTTATTTTCTGAGTGTCTGACTTAAGACATCTGTGGCCTAAGCTGCAGAGGTGCTGTAAACTCATGGCTGCTCAAGGAGTTGATATGAACTGTGCTGAAAAATGTGAATGCTATGCAATGTTAAAAGCAGACAAAATAAATCCCAAGTGCTTCAAGCTAAACAACTTAAAAGTAATAGGTTTTTAGACAATAAGCTCTGTGCCTATCAGTCTGCATCTGTTTAGAAAAGATAAAAATAAAGCCTTTTATCAGTGTTGTCAGAACACAGACACTACTGTATATGAACCACTCATCTGTGAATATGGTAAGTCCCAAAGAAAAATCCATGAGGAAAATCAGTTTGGCCTCTGTGGAGGCAGCGGGTGTTGAGCCAAATATTACCTAGCAGTGCTCATTAGGGCAGCATTGTGAATTCTGCACAAACCCTGTGCTACATGTAAGGGGGAAAACAACATCAAAAAAATGGGATTAAAATGCGTAAACAGAACGGACATAAATGAAGAAAACCTCTACATTGATACTAACATTAAGTAATAAATAATTTAATTTACAATGTATTGATGTTATTCTAACATGCATTTAGTTTCTATGTACATCCTATATGAAGGCAATGCTATACATGAGAAAAGTTCCTTATTTTTGAGGATTAGTTTTAATGGCAGACTATGGTTGCAAGGGACTTATATTCCGTTTTCTTACGGCTCTCCAATGCAAAAATCCTTCACATATATATGGAGTTAATATGTGCCTAGGAGTCAGATAACCAGAGAGACTTCTCATTGTTTAAATGACCTAAATTATTCTAGTCTTGGATGCTGATTCCTGTAATTTTATCAGACTTCAAAAAATGTGAATGGGTATTTCATATTTCAGGTCCTTGAATTTTTTCTTTAAGTTTAAATAATTTATTTTGCTGAAAAATCAAAGTTGAAACGTGTTTGCTCTTACAGTCTGAGCAAAAAAAAATATTTCACAAGAGTAATAAAGCCCTGATATAGCTTATTCAAGTTGAAAAGCTGCATGCCTTTTTCAAAGAACATTCACTCTGATTTTAGGCTTCATATATTTTCCCCTATATTTATGTGACATTTCATGAATAAGTCCAGTGTAAAGAAATAACACAATATAGATTGTCCTGTCCATCAAGACTGTATTTACTAGACAGTCTTTAACTCAACAGATTACTGCAAACATTAACCACCTAAAGAAAGCAAAGTCCACTCTTGGAACGATGAGAAACAGTTTGACACTCAAACCACATCTCCATAAGAAGGCTGAAAGCATAGAGAATTTTTCTTACATTTCTCATAACTACAATAATCTTGCAGGACTCTTGGAGCTCAATGGACAAGTGAACTAAATATGTCCACGCTTTCACACACACGGCCTGCTATTATCAAAAGTCCTTTTTGAGTAGGATTCAGTAGCAATATTTTAGTTGATACAGGTCACGTCAGAACAAAACCATACAGAGAGGCATCAATGTATGGTTTTTAACATCACACTTCCATAGAATCACAGAATCACTAAGGTTGGAAAAGACTTCTAAGATCATCAAGTCCAACCATCCTCCCAATACCACCATGCCTATTAATCCATGTGATAAAGTGCCATATCTACACAGTTTTTGAGCACATCCAGGGATGATGACACCACCACTTCCCTGGGCAGCCTATTCCAATGCCTGACCACTCTCTCAGTAAAGAAATTTTTCCTAATATCTGATCTAAACATCCCCTGACATAAAATGAGGCCATTTCCTCTCAACCTATTGCTAGTTACTTGGGAGAAGAGGCCAGCACCTGCCTCACTACAACCTCCTTTCAGGTAGTTGTAGAGAGCAATAGGGTCTCCCCTCAGCATCCTCTTCTCCAGACTAAACAGCGCCACTTCCCTCGGCAACCTCTCATAAGACTCACTCTCTAGACCATCAGTCTCGTTGCCCTCCTCTGGACACGCTCCAGCACCTCAGTGTCCTGCTTGTAGTGAGGGGCCCAAAAATTGAACACAGTACTCAAGGTGTGGCCTCACCCGTACCAAGTACAGGGGCACAATCAGCTCCCTACTCCTGCTGGCCACACTATCCCTGATACAAGCCAGGATGCCGTTGGCCTTCTTGGCCACCTGGGCAGACTGCTGGCTCATGTTCAGCCAGCTGTCAACCAACACTCCCAGGTCCTTTTCTGCTGGGCAGCTTTCCAGACACTCCTCCTCAAGCCTGTAGCATTGCATGGGGTTGTTGTGACTAAAGTGCCAGGACCCGGCACTTGGCATTGTTGAACCTCACACAATTGCCCTTGGTCCACTGATCCAGCTTGTCCAGACGCCTCTGCAGAGCCTTCCTACCCTCAAGCAGATTGACACTCCCACCCAACTTGGTGCCATCTGCAAACTCACTGAGGGAGCACTCAATCCCCTCATCCAGATCATTGATAAAGATGTTAAACAAGACCAGACTCAAAACTGAGCTCTGGGGGACACCACTCATGACCAGCCACCTACTGGATTTAACTCCATTCACCACCACCCTCTGGGCTCAGCCATTCAGCCAATTTTTTACCCAGCAAAATGTATACCCATCCAAACCATGAGCAGGTAGTTTTTGCCAGAGGGTTCTGTGAGGAACAGTGTCAACGGCCTTACTAAAGTACCCCACCCTTTCCCTCATCCACTAGGCGGGTCACCTGGTCAGAGAAGGAGATGAGGCTGGTCAAGCAGGACCTGCCTTTCATGAACCCATGCTGGCTGGGACTGATCTGATGATTGTCCTGCATGTGCCTGGTGATGGCATTCAAACCACTCTGTAATCTTCCCTGGCATGGAGCTCAGGCTGACAGGCCTGTGGTTCTCAGGATCTTCCTTCTAGTCCTTCCTGTAGATGGGTGTTACACTGGCGATCCTGCAGTCATCTGGGACCTCCTGTGTTAGCCAGGACTGCTGATAGATGATGGAGAGTGGCTTGGCCGGCTCCTCCGCCAGCTCTCTCAGTACTCTCAGTTGGATCCGGCCCCATAGACTTGTAATTTTAAAGGTGGCATAGCAGGTCAGTAACTGCTTCCTCCTGGATTATGGGAGATTTATTCTGCTCTTCTTCCCTATCTTCCAGCTCTGAGGGCTGAATACCCTGGGAATAACCAGTGTGATTATTAAAGCCCGAGGCAAAGCAGGCATTAAGTACCTCAGCCTGTTCCTCATCCTTGGTGGCAATGTTCCTCCCCGCATCCAATAAGCAATGGAGATTCTCCTTTGCCCTCTTTTTGTTATTGATGCATTTGTAAAAACATTTTTTGTTGTCCCTTACAACAGTGCCAGCCTGAGTTCTATCTGGGGTTTTGTATTGCGTTCAGCTAGGAGCCCTCAGCACAAGAAGGACATGGAGTTGTTGGAGCGGGTCCAAAGCAGGGCTACAAAAATGATCCGAGGGCTGGAGCACCTCTCCTATGAGGACAGGCTGAGAGAGTTGGGCTTGTTTAGCCTGGAGAAGAGAAGGCTGCAGGGAGACCTGATTGCAGCCTTTCAGTACTTAAAGGGAGCCTATAGGAAAAAATGGGACAGTCTTTAGTAGAAACAACAGTGACAGGATGAGGGGTAACGGTTTTAAACTAAAACAGGGTAGGTTTAGGCTGGATACAAGAAAGAAATTCTTTACAATGAGGGCTTTGAAACACTGGAACGGGTTGCCCAGAGAGGTAGTGGAGGCCCCATCCCTGGAAACATTCAAGACCAGGTTGGACAGGGCTCTGAGCAACCTGATCTATTTAGTGGTGTGCCTGCTCGCTGCAGGGGGGTCAGACTAGATGACCTCTAGGGGTCCCTTCCAACCCAAAACTTTCTATGATTCTATGATTCTATGATTCTAATTTTCTCTCTTTTCTTAAGGTATATGTTGTTTCTCTTTCAGATGCACATGCTTATCATGTGAGAAAATCCCATAGTCTCTCTCTTGACTCTTTCACAATGAATGCCTGAAATAACTTCAGTGAAAACATTGGCTTAGTTCCTCTTTTTCTGTTTTTATTCTACTTCATCAAATATGGTTTAGCAAAAACATATTAACAACAACATTCAGCAGTCACAATGACAAGGATCAGGCATTTGCAAAACACACATTCTTTATGTTATCAGGTAGGTTTTAGGTCTCCTGAAAGGTGTGTACTACAAAAAACATCTCAGAAGTGTTGACAACTAGTGAATACCAAATAACATTAAGAAGTCAGAGAAGCACAGTACACACTTATCAAAATGCATAGGTAAGTGATACATATATCCAAACAATATGAGCCCTGCTATCCAGATCTCTTAACAAAGAAACAATGCCTGTGATTCTGCATTATATAATTCCCCCAGTAACTTTTCCAGTTAAACCAATCACTTAACACTCTTAACAGAGTAGTTACATCGTGGTCTAAATCTTAGGAGGATAAAAGTTATCCAGTGGTTTTTATGGTTCTTGTGGGGAGCAGTTATCTGCCAGTTATATGCATTAATGCAGTTTTTAAAAAAGAGATTCACGAAATCTTTTTGTTTCAATAATTTAATTACATGGCTGATGCTTTTTCTGCATGTTTAAACTCCCCCAGCACCAGACAGTGATTGTGGGAATTCCTAACTTTCTAGTTTAAAATGTTGCAGGCTACTGTATTGACCCTTTCATATGACTCAATTAAAATTCCTTTTCAGTATCCTAAGATGTCTTGCAAGTAGGCATCACCTCAAAACTCAGATGGAAGCTCTTGCAGGCAAAAGGTCACAACTTGCTGCAAAATCCAATTGCTTCATGCCCTGAAAATAGTAACAAAAATGTATGAAGGAAAGAGAAAAAACAGCCTTGTCATACATCACTTCCAAATACACCTGCAGTAACCCAGCTTTCAAGGAGATGAGCTTTAATTGGTTAGGACGAATGGAGGACATACTCTGAATAATAACAAAAATCCTATGAGGTTGCAGCGAGGACATAAACAAAGAGGGGAGAAGTTCATCCAGTAGCTATGAGTTCCTCACCTGGGGCTGGAGCTCAGATGTGTCATTGGTGTGACTAGGGTGCTGCTTGCAGCCATGGAAGTCCTCTCCCTGCAGGGATAAACAGAGGTAGCACGTGTCCCTATGCCCAAGTATTTCAGTGAGGAACACACTTCATCCTGGGCATAGCCATGGCCTGATGGTTTCTCAACTCTCCTCCCTGGTGCAGACCAGGGTTGCCTCCACCTCCAGATGCAGAGACATCTTAGAAACCAAATCTTAGAGCACCAGGCTCTGGCCATACAAATGAGTATAGTATCACAACGCCATACTTGCAAAATATCATATTATCACAGTCCTGGTTGCAGACAAGGGAGGGAGAATCCCTACCTCCCTGATAACCTTAAATTACTAGAAATGGTCAAGTTCCTGCTTGCTTCAAATTCAAGTATCTATTCCTGCCAGAGAGAGGATAGAATAATAGATGGACTCAACATTCAACCCATCATTGCTGGTTTCTTACACCAGTCAGTTGAAGTTCTGCTACTGCAGAGCCTGTGACCAATTCTAAAGATAACTATCTATCACAGGAGGGCTTGAGTTCTTAAAAAGTTCAGTTCTAAAATCAGTTAATCTCAAATGTAAGAAAGGTCAACACGAATAAATTAGGAACAATAAAGAAATAAAATCCAAGCTCTTTAAAAGTTCTCTATACATATGTTTCTTCTAACTGTAAAACAAGAAAGCAAGCCCTATACTTTTGAACAGTAAAGCGTGACAGGTCAATTTTAATGCAGCAAAGATACTAAAGAACACAGCTGCTAATCAAAATTCATTTTTAAACAAGAGATAAAGGCCAAAACTTCGTGGTTAAAACTCACCATACTGATGCTTTTGGCATTAAAACCCTAAAATAAGTGGAAAGAGATAGGCAGTTTATGTTTAGGAAGCCATTTAGGGGCAAAGGAGACTCCTGCCACTTCGTCTTTGATTGTAAATTTATTAGGAGCTAATTCAATGCTCCAAAATTTCCAACAGTTTTATGGTAATGTGCAAAATTACAGCAAAAAGACTACAGAACATAGCATGAGAAACAAGGAAGGTAAGGTGAAATAAATATACATCTTCTGTTCAATTTTCCTGCTAATAAATAATTGTTCCTCAAAGCAAAATTTTGCGTGTTTAGTTCAGTTTAATTTTTAATGTCTGGAGAGACAGGTGCCTCATCTCTTTTCTTGAGATTGTAATCCCCTCCTTTATGAACTGCTGAGAATCTTTCCTTGATGTTCAGCCTGTATCTCAGAACAGAAGCTATCAAGTTTGTCTTGCAAGACTTCCCTTCATCTACTCTTAATGCTCTTTGACTGTTTGTCCAAATAGCAAAGTCAAGAGCCACCTTAGCAGAAATATGTTTCTAAAACAAACGAAAAGTCTTGATTCTAAGAAAATCAATTACCTTATTCTTATTTTACTATTTTGGTTTTCAGTGAAATTGTAGCACTTGACTTAGAATACAGTGCTTTGTGGTAAATAGGACTCCATTAGGCTCTTTCCCTGAAAAGAAATTTAAGAGCCAAAATACAACAATTTTGTTGAACTATGTAAAACTGACGGATAGGTCTTCATCTGATGTGAAACTATCCGTATGCACTGAGTGGAGCTCAGCCGAGTTCTGATCTGAGGATTTGGACTATTAAGTTTAATACAGTCTTTTGCATGGGACAATCACCATTGATTAAATATGATCATTTTCAGATGAAAGTGGCACAACAATGATGAACATGCATTTGTTCACGCTGGCATAAATATTTTGACAACATAAGTTTCTGGATAAAGCTCATAAGTATGTGGGGATTACTACAGTCTTTTTGGGTAAAGTTCAGTCTCAAGTTCAGACATGAAACTCCCTGCAACATATCAGTCTGAGAACATTCCGGAGAGATCACAGAAGTAACATTTATAATTTATGACTCCTAGAAAACCTGAGAAGAAAAAATCTTTTTCAACCAGATAGGATTTACATTATAAATAAATAAATAGTTAAAGGGATAAATGGTCATAGAGCACCAGTAGTTCAGAGTTCAGACTTCTGCATCTCTTGACATCAGTTAGATCAAGGGATGAAGATCAAGTCCATGAGCAATGGACTCAGAATCCTTTTCTACATTACCTTGCTGAGCCTTCACCTTCCACATAAAACTTCCATTCGTACCCTTAAAATCAACTCATCACACACCTGGAAATAAGTCATCTGGGAAAAAAGAAATCACAGCTGTGTCACATATCTTCCTTACTTGAAAATCTCAGCAGAAATCAAACATCTCTGGGCGTGTGTCTGGTGAGGCTGCTGTGACAGAGAACTTTCTAACTGGGCCTACAAATTGGCTGTTGCTGTCTGCAACACAGTGCAAGAAATGAGCTAGATATAACCCTCACAGGAGTCATGCTGCCTTGATAAAACTGTTTTCCAGAGGTTTTGTCAATATGACACTACATAACTCTTCATTCTTGTATCTCAAGCCCATCATCTAATACAAACAATACAACAATTTCTATGGTCCATAAGGTGTTGCAATAGCAAAACACAGCTGTACCATCTGCTTAACCTAATGCATCATCAGTAGTCCTAAGAATTTCAGCAAGACCATTTGCTATAGGTGACCAAAGCAAAACCACAAGCCTTTGCAGTATAGAAGAGTTATGATGGAAAAGTGTCTGGTCAATGACTGAAACTTCTGAGCTCCAATACAATATGGCAGTAACAACAACAACAGCAAGATGTATTTGTTAGTGTAACCACACTTACAGATAATTTGATTAATACAATAGTTCTCAATGCATTGATTTTTTTTTTCAGTCAACTGTTTAATATACCTTATGAGTTGTCACTTAAGAGTTGCTTTACAATAAAGTTATTTTTTATAGAGGAAAATTTTTAAAACCCCATAAAAAACACTTTAACAAAACTTTGAAATTTAATGCCAATTTGAATCAAGACATATATTTCACAAAAAAAAACTACACAATATTTAGTTTTTTAAAAGGACTTTTTCTGATTAAAGCTTTATTCACTACTGATTTCTGATCTTAAGTAATCAAAAGATAACTGAAATATAGTAAAAACTGAGAAAATATTAAAACTAAAAAAAAAATTCATTTAACTTCTCAGAAATTTCAGTGCAAGTATAGTGTTCCTTACCCATGGGACAGCCTAATTAACTAATTACCTTGAAGTATATTGTATACAAATATCCATATGAATATATATATATATATTATTGGTTTGCATGGCAAGGTTTTGGTATCACAGGGGCTATAGGGGTGGCTTCTGTGAGAAGCTGCTAGAAGTTTCCCCCATGTCTGATAAAGCTAGTGCCACTCGGCTCTAAGAAGGACCCGGCGCTGCCCAAGGCCAAGACAATCAGCGACAGTGGTAGCGCTTCTGTGACAACATATTTAAGAAGGGGAAGAAAAAACCGCGGTGAAACGGCAGTTAAGAGAGAGGAGTGAGACTATGTGAGAGAAATAATTCTGCAGACACCAAGGTCAGTGAAGAAGGACGGGGGAGGAGGTGCTCGAGATGCTGGAGCAGAGAGTCCCATGGGGCACCCGCACTGGAGCAGCCTGTTCCTGAAGGACTGCACTCTGTGGGAAGAACCCACACTGGGGCAGCTGGTGAAGAGCTGCAGCCCATGAGAAGGACTCACGTTGAAGAAGTTTGTGGAGAACTGTCTCCCGTGAGAGGGACCTCACACTGGAGCAGGGGAAGAGTGTGAGGAGTCCGCCCCCTGAGAAGGAAGGAGTAGCAGAGACAACGTGTGATGAACTGACTGCAACCCGCATTCCCTGCCCCCCTGTGCCGCTCAGGGGGAGGAGGTAAAGAAACAGGATTGAAGCTGAGCCCAGGAAGGAGTGGAAGGGTGGAGAGAAGGTGTTTTAAGATCTGGTTTTATTTCTTACTATCCTGTTCTGATTTGATTTGTGATAAATCAAACTCCCTTTTCTCCCCGAGTTCAATCTAGTTTGTCCGTGATAGTAATTGGTGAGTGATCTCTCTCTGTCCTTATCTGGACTCTTGAGCCTTTCATCATATTTCCTCTCCCCTGTCCAGCTGAGGAGGGGGATTGATAGGGTGAATTTGGTGGGCAGCTGGAATTTATCCGGGTCAAACCAAAACAATATATATGGAAGAAACAGATATTACATCCCTAGTTATGGAAGGGTCAACAGAATATTTCAGAATAAGTACTGAATAAAAGAGTAAATTGGTGGTTCTCTGATCCAAAGATTTTTTTTCTGTGTTTAAAAATGAGCAAATTCAGACAGGAACCCACCTTCCATAGTGGGGAAGTGCATCCAGTGGGTGACCAATGCATTGAATGAATAGACCTCCTTTGGACAGAAACTCCTAAAGGAATGTAGAGGCAGGAGAAGGGCCCATTTTGTGGTTTTGGAGACTGTACTTGAGGTAAGAACAAGCAGTGAAGGTACTGTTGTAATGACTTGTAATAATGTGACACGTATTTTTAAAAGTAGAAATCTGAAATACTTGTCATCTCAACTCTGCATCAATCAGTGTGTACACAGTGTGCACAACATCAAGCATACAGTTGTTTCAAAGCTGTGAAAAAGCACAGTAAAATCTCAGTGATGTCAGAAAGTCAAGACAACTTTGGTGTTCTAGTATAGATCAGTTGTCCTATGTTGAACAAAGCAGTAATTATGTTAGCTTTTACAGTATGAAGTAGAAAGAATAGTATAAGGATTCTTGAAAGATGTTTATAATAGGAATGCATTTTTATAGCCTATTATTTAAGATAGGTATGTGAGTTATTGATGTTATGGTTTTATAGTCAGATGGAAATAACCAGAAGATAGTTTGTGAATCTCCAACATAAAATCCACAGAGTTCTTGAACTTTAAATTTGACTTTGTAATATTAATGTCACTTGAAGAAGTCCTACTCTTTAGCAAAGCTAATTGAGATGTGAATGGCGTTTTTTATATAGCTATGATGAGAAAAAAATACCAATTTTATTTCTTCAGAAAAGCCATGAACCTTAATTTCCAGTTATTCCAAGGACTACTCATCATGGTTCATTTAAACCATTTCAAGTCCTATTTTCATGACTTGTGGAATGTAACAAGCTTCACTGTGAAAAAAACAAAAGGCCATTAATGATATTTATGACCCTTAATTGTTCACTATAATACACTATTTCTCTCTAATTATTAGAGAAGGGCAACTTTTTCAAGCTTTCAGAATATTGATAGTCTCCTAAACTTAAGCCAGATGGCACTTGACATTGCTCCTAATTTACCTCTTCAAAAAAGATTGATTAGCACTTGATCTGTGGGGTCTGTGAGTTATGGTCTAGCAGAAACGTTACTTTGGAACATATGATTATTGTGAATACCACCACCACAAACTTTTTTTTACTTATCAGCTCTCCCTCACACACCAAAAGTCTACTAGTAAATGATTTGTCAGCTCAAACACATACCAAAATGCTACACTCTAGTTTAAGCAATCTTGATGAATTTAGATGAAAATTGTACATGTCAAGATGATACTTCAGGTATGTATTTACTGAAAAAGAGGCTCATCCATCCCACTTTGTTAGCTGTGGCTCCTTTGTCCTGTGATACAGTCAGAGCTGGACATCAGTCACCACTGCCTGCACCCCTGAATACAACACACATTTCCAAAAGCATACATGCATATCATATGTAAGTACTTCACTCGTACTAATAATAGGGCTGCATTTGGTGTCTAGTGTGTACTTTTGTAAATAGCAATGCATTAGAAAATTATACTTTTGAAAAATATAAGCGAACTGGTTTGATTTCATCTCCTTTAGTAGTAATGGTGCAGCTCATATGCATATTGCACTAGAATCCAGGGGCAGATATAAAATCAGGTTGTACTTTTCATGTACTTATAATTTGCCTTGATAACTGGAAATCTCTAATTTCCCTAAATTTAAATTTGGTCCTCAATGGCAATAAATGTGATTTTCCAGCTCCTTAAAAAGCTGTATTTCAATCAAATTTCAGCACCTACCAGATCATCCAACATGGCATTAGGGATAAGGAGGTCAAATAATTCACCCAACTGTAATTTGACTTGGTAAGTAAGCAGCTGCTAAGGAATCACAGAAAAAAACTGAATGATTTCAAGCTGTCCTAATGTGTAATGGAGCAAAATTTACAATTTTTTGCTGATTGTACTGGTCAGAATTCCAGGTCAATTGACATTTCAGGATAGTCTTGCAAATATCAGAGCAGGACTTTAGACTAAATACAGTCTTAACCTGAGTATGTCCTCCCTTCAGCTGATGCTAATATTAAGTGGCAATCAACTTCAAGGTACAGCTGAAGAAGGAAAAAAAGACAAAAAGTCAGAAGCAGAGCAGTGTCTGAAAACTTTAAAGTTTCAACAAATAATTGATGAAAACAAAACTATTTGTCTTAAAGTAAATAAGCAGTAAGACTCCAAGGCAAGTCAAGCCTAACCTTCACCTTTCTTGAAAAAACAGTATTTTGTTTTAACATTCCTGACTTCTAAGCACACTTTATTGTCCTATCAAACCAGCTTTATTAACTTACTGAGGTGACACTCAGGACAGAAATTACATAGCTTAGCAAAGAAATTTGATTCTCTTTCAAAAAAAGTTCAGTTGATAAGGAAGCTGCATTGAATGCATTGTACAGCACAGAACTGTGAGACTGGAGTCTGTTTGATTATGGTGATCAGCCACTTAGATTTTCATCCTACTATTTCCTCCTCGGGGAAAAGATAAATACGTACCCCAGTATTTTAACTGTTTTGCAAAGGACTGAAAATTCCACAGAATAACAGAGTGTGATTTTCACACAAAATCTATTTAATTTAAGAACAATCAAGTTTTTATGGATGTGGTATCCAGTTTGCAAGAGCAACTTCTTGCTCATTAGAGTATATGTTTTCTTAGCCTGGTGCCTAAATCAATATTTAGAATGTGATTTCAGGAAAACCATTATGGTTTGGCTGCGGCCGGCAACAAAAGCGTCATGCGGCCACCCCTCCCCCCGCTGGGGTGCAGAGGAGAAGGGAAAGAAACAGGCAGAAACTGGTGGGTCGGGATAAGGGCAGTTTAACAGAACAGCAAACAAAGGGAACAGTAACAACAACGATACAGATAAGGGGAATACACAAAACAAAACAGACCACACAACAGAGCTACTCTCCAGGACTGCCGCCACCCGCGCTCTCAAGCCAGGAGTGAGTTCCCGCCGCCCCGCTGCCCCCCACCGGAATCCAGCATGACTGCACACGGAATACCCTGCTCTTTTTGGCCAGGTAGGGTCAGCCCACCTGGCTGTACCCCTTCCTGGAGTCTGGTGAAAATTAACCCTGTCCTGGCCAAACCCAGGACAAAAACATAGATAGAAATAGAGACTACCATTGCCTACTTGCTGTGTCTGTTTCAAAATCATTGTGTATTTTTTAGATTAAAACTGCATATTATTATACAGTGACTATTCAACAAATATTTTTGTTCTTAAATTCTTCAGGTTAACAATGTTGATACTAACCTTCACTATAACGTAGAATCTTTCAGCCTGGAGGTAGTGATATATATGCTTAATTTCAAACATATGAATAGTAAAATCATAAGCTACTAGGCTACATAAAAGAAGTGCTTGTATATTGTTTACTCAGTTAAAAGGAGTTTTCCAATATTTCTGAGAAAAAAAAAGAAATGCATCCTTATAATACCAAAAATACAGACTGTTGCATTCATACCCTTTGAGATGTAGAAGATCTCATGATGTATGGGTGAGTTTGACATTGATACGTTTAACTTAGCAGCTTGTTGGTCCAATCTTGTTTCCTACAGTAACTCATTTCCCTTTCAGGCTCATCTTTATGCTTCCTAGCTTGTATTTTCTCAGTAGAAATTAATGAGAAAATTCATATAATTTTAGCATATTTAGCAGCTAAGATAATAATTATTTTTTAAAATACCGCATAGGATATATGTGGTTAATGTTTCAGCATTTTACTTACAGCTGAATCTGGAATAATTTAATATCAGGCACAGCAGGAGGTATGGAACATTTAAGCTGAATATTATTATGGTTAGTAGACCATGCTATTAAATATATATTATTAAAGAGACGTATTTTTCAACTTCTATTAATGGTATGTCACAAGGAACACAACGAATTTTGATTTAATCATATGCCGTGTGTTTGACATAGACTTAAAATTGTTAACTGGAGTAACTAAATGCACAACTTTAGCACAAATAGCATACACATGACTTCAAAACAGCAGAAAAAGAAAGAATGAAATGGTGGAAGTTCTTTTTCTGAGCAGGCAATACCCAGTTCCCTGCCTACCTCATTCACCAGCCACATAGAGGCTTACTTCTGACTGCATTCCTATGTGTACCTGATATATGTTTCCTGCTCTGTTAGGCAGTTGACTGAGGACAGTGATATGAGGTAGAGCAGCTTCCCTTGTGCTTTTGGCAGCTGGATGCATGACTGCTTGGAAATTAATGCGAATAATCTCATCTCTGGGAAACTCAGGAGCATCAGGTAACTAATTTTATGTCAAATACATGGTCTGAATTTTTAGTTTTGTCTGAAGAAAACTCTGGTAATCTTTCTGGGCAAGGTAAAAGATGAAGTAGCTAGAGTTTACCTTAGACTATACTAGTTTCTAAGGGACTTCATATACGGGAAAATTTACATTTTGTGGCTCTGTGCTGACTTATTCCTTCTGTGCATAAATTTCCTTCTCTTTCCCCAGAAGATTGGTATAAAAGGTTATCTAGGTGAATGTTTCTCCTTAAATCTCTTTGGTGCCTATGGAAAAAGTCAAGCCATATTCTGACCAGCAGAGAAGAACATGAAATTCATTCTTTTGTGAGTAGGAATGAAATATTTAGACATTATAAATTCTCTATCTTATCTTGGCGTTGATTTGAAAATGGGCCAGAATCACATTACTGACTTCATTATAGTATGACATCTTATCTTTCAGATCCATTTCTTTGAAAATTTGTCACAACTGATATTTGGTCTAAATTGGACCAAATAAAGCTGGCAGATAAAATTATCCTACAAAATCAGTCAACAACTGAAATGTCAACCATTCCTTATTATTTCTATGGAATTCCTACATATATATCATCTAGATGCATTTAATTGAGAAATATACCTATTATTTTATTTAATCATTATTTTTTGCAAAAGTTAGTTATGAAGTAAGCAAAAATTAGTTCAAGAAATCACATGAATTAGGATGAGAAAATATTTATAGAAATAAATAATTAAATATAATCACAATCTAATTAGCTTCACTGGGGTTATAGAAACATTAACTATTGGTAGACCACAATTCGTATAATTACAAAACTGTTACTCTGTGAGTTCAAACCATTTTTAGCACATTATTAAAAACTTTTTTTAGTCTCTATTACTTTTATTTTCTTCAGCTTTTGTGCAGAATGGGGAAAATGATTTAACACTTTGTTACTTTTTCAACATTTACTTAAAATAGAATAACTGTGAAACAGGAGCAAAACAGAGAAAGAATATATGTTAAGAAGCAGCTGTCTGCCTTTCCCAGACTGCAATACAAACTCAGATGCCACAAGATAGAAGGAATTTTTCTGGGGACAGAATAGTTATTCAAATACAAAGAAAATAACATCATTAAGTATACTCTACAATGTCTTTTTGTTATAACCACGATAAAATTCTTTTGTTTCTTTAAGCAAATAATGCCTTAAGGCCTAATCTTACAAATCCTGGTTAGATAACTCTGATTCATCTTGAAATCTAAAAAAGTCTAAAAACCATATGACTCTTCAAGTCCTACAATAAAGTATGTAATTTCAATACATTAAGACAAGAATCTTGATTTTTACTTATTCAGTTGAAGAACATATAATCTTTTATAAACACAACACTTATTTTCAGTCCTAAGATGGAAAAAAAGACAAATAGTTTCCTAACTTGTAGCACATTGCTTCTGAAAGAGAAGGGAAACAAAGACTTCTGCCTCTCAGTACTCTGCTACCGTTGCCACATCTATCCATAATAATCTTCTTATGCTAGATAGTGTCAATTTTATTTTCAAATTTCTGAGGAAATTTAGTAACCGTGATCTGATTGCTTATACTCAGTGCCTTTGCGTATTTTTTCATGCGTTGTTCTGTGTCAGAGTATGTCTGGGCTGCTTTTCCACACAACTTTAAATTTAAAGAAAAAACTTTAAACTGCTATAAAAAATTGAGAATTTGACAAAGAAAGAGCAATAATATATTATATGAGATTCTGCCACTGCACAAACCATGACATATATTTTATCAGAGCACTTGATACTGCAATCTTTTGCTGTGGTAAATGCTAGAGTTTTTACCTGGAACTCCGAATGCCTGTGTCACTTGATCCCGTAATGCAGAGAATCATACACAAAATAGGTGAAATCTTCACACCACTGTAGCTGTAGGAAAAAGTAATGTTGCCTTCAGAGTCCAAGACTTCAGAACTGAAAGACAGGAGAACGTAGATATGTTATCAGAAGAAGGGTAAAGGGTCATAATCTCAGTCATTATGAAACCCTGCACTCTCACATCTTTTTTGTGTTCTTGTAAATAGAGCACTTTTGAGCTCTGAATTTATCATTTATTTCTTGACTTCTCGCAATTTCAACACAGTGAGAAATGGCTGGTGTTCTCCTATTAAGCACGTGATTAACTTCTAAAAGGAGAGATTCATAACAAACCAACCTTATTGAGTTGAAGGGCACAGTAATTGAAAAGCATCTAATGGTGGCTTTTTCCAGAAGAAAGTAAACAAAAAATCAGCAGCAGAGTAATGATTTTTGGAGTGACCATGAGCTGCTAAGTGAACACAGGTGGTTGTTTCCACAAGAAAGCTATTTGTAATAGACTTTAAATTAGCAGGAGGGAGATATAAGCTTTAAATACTTCGGAAATCTCAGAAGTGTGAAAGACTTCATACATCATAACCGAAATAAAGGAAGGTGATTAATAATTGTCCTTTACCTAAATGACTTGCCAGATGCACTGACTCTCAAGTGCAAAAAAAAAAAAAGAAATAGAAAAAAGTAATCTGGAAAAACTAGACATTCTTGATGCAGAGTTGCTCACTATTCATCCTGTTAACCCTAGCATGTTAAAAGCGAGTAATTCTTCAAAGACTACTTTGTATTGAGAGATCTATCAGAGAATCATAGACTTGTTTATGGAACTTTAGGTTTGAAACATGGCTGGGTTCAATGGTCGGTGTGGTTCAGCTTCTCCAGTGTAACATTCATGCAGTCATGCATAACAACAACTCAGAAGTAACCGTATTGACCCAGATTTACTTATCTCATATGCTTAAATAATTTGCTGGATCCAGATGTTAAATGTACATTTATTAGCTCACTACAGAGGCAAATGTTACTGTGTTACACTTTGTGTTTTTACAATCTTGTGATATTTTAAGTTGGATTAGCTGCCTTTATTCTGGTTCTTTGACTTCCTTTGTCTTCTTAAAACACATTTAGAGAAATTTTCCCAGATTTATGTGGAAGGAGATTGGAGAAATGAAGTTTTCCAGTCAACAAATAGAAGCAGATAACAGACACAACCTATCAGCTGCAAAGCAAGGCTGAGCAATGACTACAATGACAAGTAGGGATTCTTTAGTTACAGGAATCAAGGCAGGAAAAGAGTGGTGTTACAAGAGAAGGATTGTGGAGTTAATACAAATCTGAAGACATGCCAAAATACTGAGTAACAGGCTTGCTTCCTAAAGCTCCTCTTTGTGACTATGGTCATCATCATTTTCCACATCACTACTCCACTGGAAAAGTCTGGTTCAAAGGTGTGGACAAGAGATCAATGGCTATAATGGTGCTAGGCTGCTATAGTAATTTTCTTACAGCCAGGCACATAGAGAAAAATCCTTGCTTCGGATATTTTTTCCAAAAGTTTTCTTCTATAAAAAACAGACATTGAAAGGTAGACTGTATTTAATTTTTCTTTTTCTTGGCACTATCTAAGTATAGTTTTAAATATGGAAGTAGCTTTCTGCACTTTCATAACCAGAAATGTTATGATATGCATGTATGATCCATCACTCTACCTCTTCTATTCATTCAGAAATTGCATCTTTTGTTATTAGTGAAATATCAGATTTCTCAAAAGACTAAACATTAATTTGACATTTTGTTGAAATTTTAAACACACATATATGTAAACGTACATTACCAGCTTTTCCTATCTCCACTAGCAATGAAACTTTTTATACTTCATACCTGATACGTGCATTAATTACAGATAATAACATCAGTTAAGAAAAATGCACTGTGGGCATAATTTGTATTAGTTTTTCTTTTGTTTTCAGGTTTTATGATTTCTATACTTCCTCAGCTGTGACCTTATTTGGCAGGTGTTAGCCTATGCATCCTGCGTGGGTGTGTCCTGGCTTTGGTTAAAACAGAGCCAATTCTCTTTTAGTGAATCTTCCTTACAGCTAAGTTCTTCTAAGTAACTGCATTTTTCTGAAGCTGACTGCATATTTTACAGACAGTGTGCGCTCCAAAGCTGATAACACCTAATGTTTATAGTGAGACTGAGTTAACGGTAGGAAAGGAATGCAGAAAAAGGCCCCTGTTTTTAATTATTACCATAGCAACCAAGGTCACTGATAGACCTCTTGGGTCCTGCAAGTGAGGAGTCGTAAAGGGTCATACTTGCAGGGAGGGGTGGACAGAACAGGTGACCCAATATTGACTAACTAGGTATTCCTTGCCATACACATCACACTCAGTTTAAAGCTGGGGGATCACACAGGTCTCCCTTTCTTTGTTCCTGGCCACCTTCTGAAGAGGACCCTGCTCCTTGTTCTGTCTGCGATCCTGATCTAGATTCCGATCCATGCATTCCGGAGTCCAGTTCCTGCCTGCTGCTGAGGCCAGTCCAGGACTTCCTGGTGCTGCCTGGCAGCTGCTGGTGGGATGCCAGCGCCCCGGCACCCAATTCCAGGAAGCTCAGTATCAGTTTTTGTGTATTTTGTTTTATTTCTCTTGTTATTAATATTTTTAGTATTATTAGGGTTATTCGTAAAAATTTATATTCCATTTGTAAGTCTCTCTCCCTTTTCCTCCTTTATCCCTTGAAATCTGCAATGGAAAAAATAAAACATTGATTTTTTACGTTTATAAGAACTGTCAATTACTTGTGTCTTAATATAATTCAATACACCTCTTATTCTTTGTCTCTACATTTTGATGTTCTGATAATGTTAGTCTTGGCATAGGGCTGGACTACAGGCAAGTGTGATCTAGTGTAGATCCTTTTTTCTGAGTTATTCATTTCTATAAATTAGTATAAATTTGTAGAAAGGACTGAAGCGCTCTGCTGAATGCTGGGAAGTGCTACTGCATTCGGTAATGGCATCTAGTGCTGATATGCACTGACAGATATTTCTCGTAAGATTTCAGTATAAGAGTTTTCAAATAAATAACTCTCATCAGTTTTGTTTATATCTTCCAGTTTAGCTTTTTAGGGAGAATGTATCAGACCTCATGGAAATCTGATTTTGAAAAATTACCTTTAAATGAAAAAGAAAACACTAAGCATGTAATTTACATTTACTGCAACCATTTGTGTTCAGAACTCAGACAAGTTTTATCCTCCAACTAGATACAGACTAAATAAAATAAGTGGCCTGGAAACCACTTGAAAGATCAGAGAATTTTCTTTTAAATGAAGACTGCTGTACTTGATCTGTGGCTACCAAAGGACATTTTAGAAGATAATGAGCTCTCCTTCTTCACTGCTGAAGGCTTAAATAAATTCTCTAGTTGCCATAACTTTCCTAATTTTCACCTAGCAAGGAAAGTGATGAAATGAATTTATTACATCTTAGCTTAGGAATATCACCCTTTAAGAAATGTCTATTTCCTCATTCTGCCTATTCCCCTTTCTAAGTGCAGCTCAAACAGGGCCTGTCTAACCTGGTTGTGGTCCACCAAAGTCAAGAACTGGCCTCAGGGCTTGTTGCAGAAAAAATGGTTCTCACATGCCCTTTCGAGAACTCATGTATAGGTCTACTGCTGCAGTCCTAAAATATTACTGCAAATATTTCTTGACAAGTTCCTGCAACAGTTTATTTGGCAGGATATACTTCTAGAAACACAGCCATTTTAAATAGTTTTGACTTCTTCATTTCACTGTTGTTATGCAAATTCATAATCACTGAAAGATCATTTCCATTCTCACACCCACCTCCATTAAGCCTTCTCAGAAGACTGTTCCTCTTAAAACAGAAAAGATTTGAATTTTGAAAAGACTTAAATTTTAGATTCATTTCAGCCTGCCTCAGAATCTACCGTGGGAAAAACCGTAAAGCAGTTTCCACCTGTTGGGATGGTAGCTGGTTTTGGGATACACTCTGGTGAGAAAAAATTGGAGGTGACGATAGCTCTGTATTGGCTTACTTCACTACTGTTGGTTTGGTTATGATTGGCTGCTTTGATTTCTTCTCGTTTTAGTGCTTCCCACACATTTGTGGCTGCATAACTATACACAGTCTGAAGCAAACTGAATGTTGTCCCAGTCTACATCTACAAAATACCATCCAATAGGTATGAATTGGTGCTGAGGACCTAACATCAATACCATACACGTTTTGGGGTTGAGGGGCCCGTTACTTTGCGCTAGCTGTAAATTGAATGTATGGACTAAAAACTCATATTCCACTTTAATTCCATCCCAGAGATGCACTGCAGTGTAAACCAAAGCACAGCAAGGAGGAGTGATTGGGAAAATTTTGGAAAGAATAACCCTGATCTTCGCTAAATATTGAGTCAGATACACCTATATTTCAAGAGGATAAGAATAAAAATGAGGTCTGGGAAAGGGAAGTTTTCTCTGTCTCATTTCTAGGGCATATTTTGCGTCCATCAAAAAATGGTTGTGTTTTGTTCTCACTTATCACTGTGCAACTCACGGACCAAAAGGACATTCCTGAAATTTATATCAAGAAGAGGGCAAAAAAAATTACTATGCAATAAACAAAAGTACATGTCAGCATTACATGGTTGGAGTACTTGAAAGATTAAGATGAGTTCTTAACCTTAGGCTAGGCTTCTGTAGTTCTTTTCCTCAAGGCACCTTTAAAACATATTGTCATTACTGTCAGTGATATACTGACACGAGCAGTTAGTTCTAGTTTTCGATGACTTGAAAAAGGTATTTGATATTTTAGAAGTGAGTGTCTGAGAACGGAGCCCCAGAATATGTGGCTTGACTTTCAGAAGTGACAAATTAGTAAAATCTGACTTTTGTGAATGAGGATGTTTGTTCTGATAACTTCATGAGGACACGACTACCTAAATTTTGGTACCCTGTTTTGGAAAATAGATTTGTAAAATCCTGAGTAAGTGACACTTCAAAACATTATTATCAATTAATTATCAGTGTCAAACTTAAAGGCTCACTAGTGTCAAATCTAGCAGGGAGGAGTTAAAATTTCTCAACAAATCAGTGAACAAAATTAAAATAGCAACTAATAATTCAATCGAGTTTGACCATTGGGGAAAAAAGCATGATATCATGGCAGACAGTATGGCAGATGGATTTCTAGAATTGACAATGTAAGTAAAATTAAGGGAAAAATATCTAATATCACAAAGTTTAATTTGCTAGGAAGCTCAAGTTATCTCTATTACCACTGATCAGCAGGATCGCTCATGTTACGTGACAAATTAGGGCTGAAAGCGCTCATGAATGTTTCTGTTTCTGACTCAGGAAGTAGTCATGAGGTAAATAATAGTCACTTGAAAATTTAAAGCATAAATGCCAGTTTTGAACATATGGGTAGCATTGGGTATTTTTGGTGTGGGTTTTTTTTTATTATGTTTCTACTACTACTGTGGGTGTGTTTTTTTCAGATATCAACTGTATGATGTAGTTGAGGTACATGAGGTGGACTGAGAAGTGGCTGAATGGCAGAACTCAGAGGGTTCTCATCAGCGACGCTGAGTCTAGTTGGAGGCCGGTAACTAGTGGTGTCCTCCAGGGGTCAGTACTGGGCCCAGTCTTGTTTAACTTCTTCATCAACGACCTGGATGAAGAGTTAGAATGTACCCTCAGCAAGTTTGCTGATGACACCAAACTGGGAGGTGTGGTAGATACACCAGAAGGCTGTGCTGCCATTCAGTGTGACCTGGATAGGCTGGAAAGTTGGGCAGAGAGGAACCTGATGAGGTTCAACAAAGGCAAATGCAGGGTTCTGCACCTGGGGAGGAACAACCCCATGCATCAATACAGGCTTGGGGTGGACCTGCTGGAGAGCAGCTCTGCAGAGAGGGACCTGGGTGTCCTGGTGGACGACAGGTTAACCATGAGCCAGCAATGTGCCCTGGCTGCCAAGAAAGCTAACGGGATCCTGGGATGCATTAGAAGGAGTGTGGCCAGCAGGTCGAGGGAGGTTCTCCTTCCCCTCTACACTGCCATAGTGAGGCCCCATCTGGAGTACTGTGTCCAGTTCTGGGCTCCCCACTTCAAGAAAGATGAAGAGCTACTGGAGAGAGTCCAGCGGAGGGCTACAAGGATGGTGAGGGGTCTGGAACATATCCCCTACGAGGAGAGGCTGAGGGAGCTGGGCTTGTTCAGCCTGAAGAAGAGAAGGCTGCGAGGGGACCTAATAAATGCTGATAAATATCTGAAGGGTGGGTGTCAGGAGGATGGGGCCAAGCTCTTTTCAGTGGTGCCCAGAGACAGGACAAGGGGCAATGGGCACAAACTGAAGCACAGGAAGTTCCATCTGAACATGAGGAAGAACTTCTTCCCTCTGAGGGTGACGGACCACTGGAACAGGCTGCCCAGGGAGGTTGTGGAGTCTCCTTCTCTAGAGATATTCAAGACCCGCCTGGACAAGGTCCTGTGCAGCCTACTGTAGGTGACCCTGCTTCGGCAGGAGGATTGGACTAGATGACCCACAGAGGTCCCTTCCAACCCCTACCATTCTGTGATTGTGTGATTCTGTGATATGTATGCAACATCACAGTTAATTAGGTACTGTGGTAAGGAAAGCCTTCACAAGTATAGAAGACTGATATTCCGTTTACAGGATTTTTATTTTTTTGTTCACTTTTAATATTTGAAGATCACAGACCTAAACTCAGGCTTAAGCATTTCTGTTCTGGAAGAAAAATCCTACGTGAAAAATAATTGCTAAAGTTAAGAAGCAGACAGGTACTTTGAATCACTTCAGAGTAAGATTTAAGATCTTTTGTAGCCTAGATTACTTGTCTAGCCAGTTCAAGACTTTTAATCAGAAAGATGTGGCTTGAATATTTGAGTGTTGATTCTGCCAAAGAAGCTTTGCCCTTGGTATCACCTTGTTTTGTTCACAGTAATAGCGGTATTCAATTAATTCTTTACTGGGTTGTTCATATTTGTGGTCATCGGGTTATTGACTTGTTCACAGTAATTTTATGATTTGTATTAGAACTTGTCTACTGCGCATTCAGGTGGACTATCATGAAAGAAACATAAATCGCTCTTTTTCTAGAGTGAGAGTGTTCCTTTACCGAGTCATCACAAAAACTACTATATTTTACATTTACTCTGTATTGTCATCTGAATCCGGCTTCAGGTGTTGACAAACATTTCAAAACATTCTAGATGTGTGTTGTCATCTGCAGATAATATGTGCTTCTTGTGTGTTTATTGGAGCCAAATACCTCCATATGTTTTAATATATTCTAGAGAAAAAAATCACTTTCTCTTTGGTCCATGCATTCCATCAAGAAACTAAAAAGTACACTGGAATGAAACTACAAAGTTAAAAACTGCAGAAATCCATTTCTCCCACATGAAAACCAGGGCACTTCAAGCACACATATTAATCAAAATAATCTTTAGAACTTCACCTTTCCAGTTGTACAAACATTAAACATTCAAGTTCTGATTAGCAGAGATGTATCTTCAGATGCTTCAGCATCAGCTGAGACCCAGTCTTCATTATATGAAAATAGTAGTAGGAAAGTGAGTAAATAGTAGGAGAGAAAGTGACAACAGGAGATCACTGAGGTGAGTATCATCTTCCTTCAGATGGTAATTTCAGAGTAAAAAAAAGATGAAATAATTTGAAAGGCAAAACAAGAACAAGAAGATTATTGATGCATTTTCCTGTTGATTAGCACATTTGACCAGAGTCATAGAACAGACATGTTAAAAATTATATTGCATATATTTTTAAAACATTGAACACTTCAATCTCCACGGGTTTAGTTAGCTAGTTACTTAGTTCACTTTGAGATGAGGGGACGGGGGTTGGGGCAGCAAGAACATTAACATTTTCTTCTCTCCAGATTGATTTAGGAAAAACGAAAACAAAACAAACCAAAAAAAAAAAAACCAGAAAACCTCCACAAGGCAATTGCTTTGGCTTTGTCACTACTTTCATGGGGTTTAAAAAAAAAGAAGTGAAAATAAGATGATTCACTGAAATTCTTTTGATGTTTATCCCAGTCTAATTTCTTACAAAATTAATTTACCTAACTGAAATAAAAACCTTGGCATTCAAGGCTAAAGCTGGCCTCCTATGCCCATCCAGAGTCTGACTGAAGTCTACGAAACTTTATACAATTACTAAGTCTGACATAACTAATCCAAAAAGTTGATTGAATTTATAGGAGAAAAATAATACTGTAAGAACATTGGTCTTGACCTCAGCTGTTAGCTGAGGTACAAATTTCTCCCTCATATCTGACTTCATCTTTTATTCATGAGAATTTCCAGTTAAATCAAGAAAAATGTAAAGACAGGAGCAACATGGGATATTCCTATATGACATCAAAACACAGAGATAGCACTTCAAGAATTACAGCAGCATCAGCAGGCATTCTCAGACTTTTTCGTCTTATTTTTCTCTAAACAAGGAAATCTAACCTGTACTGTGAATCATTGAGTTATTAATTTAATTCAAAAAGCACTTCCTTTTTCTCTTATCTGATCCTTACAGCCTTACAACCACACATATCTTTAGTTTAACCGAAAATCATTGTTCTTGTCAGCTGATTAACACCTAGTCCAAAAGTCACCCTTTCTAATATTTGATTCATTTGCAAAATCTTTTAAATTTTATTCTAAGTGAAAACCCAAGCTTGACTTCTATTTCATTTCCTTCCTTGGCAATTCTCTGTTTCATCCTAGGTATTTTGCCACAGGCAAAAGTCACATACATTTCGCTGTGGTCTAGCTAACCCCATAGCAGTATGCCATCAGCTAAACTGGTGTAGGTAACACAGGAACCTCACCAGTCTTCTGTAATTAAAACTACTATTCTAGATTTTCCTTGTCAATAGGGCCCTGCAAATACTCATTTCATGCAGTGAGGGAAAGCAAGATGTTCTGATCAATCTTTCTTCCTTAACAGGTCATATTGGGTGTGGATGTTGGCACCCCTGGGAAAGCATAAGCAAGGGCAAAATGCTGCCCAGCAGTGAGGAGTGAGGAAAAAAGTGTCAGAAACAGCCCTGTGAGCACAAAGGTGAGAGAAGGAGGGTAAGGACATGCCCCACATGCTAGAGTAGAGATTATCCTGCAGCCCCTAGAGAGACCATGGTGGAGCGGGTATTTGCCTGCAGCCCGTGGAGAGGACCACACGAGAGCAGATATCCACACTGCAGCCCATGGAGGACCCTAGGCCAGAGCATGTACATATTCTCTGGAGGAACTGTGGCCCATGGGGAGATGACTCCACAGTGGAGCATGTTCATCCTGAAGCACTGCAGCCCTTGGAGATCCCACACCGGAGCAGGGGAAAGGTATGAGAAGGAAGGAGCAGTGGAGAGGAGCTGTTATGGTCTGACCACAATCCCTCATTCCGCATCCCTCTGTGCTGGTCAGGGGAAGGCGAGGCAGAGGAGTCAGGAATGAGGGAGAGAGATTGAGCCTGGGAATAAGGAAGGGTGGTGGGAAAGCATTTTAGTTTCTGCCTTTGTTTCTCACCTTCCAACTCTATTTTAAATTGGCCATAAATAAAATTAATCTTCCCCTTTAATTAAGCCAAGTCGGTTTTTCCAGTGATAGTAACCGGTGAGTGATGTCCCCTCCTTCATCTCAATCCATGAGTTTTTTCATCTTATTTTTTTCCCCATTCAGTTGAGAGCAGCTGGGTGGGCATCTGGCAGCCAGTCAAAATCAACCCATACCACAGAGATAGGAGAGGCAAAGATCTCACATTCTGTTCATGCGTCCATCATCAATACTATCAATCTGCTACAATTTCAATGCACTGAAATGGCACTACATCTGTGGTTTATCATGGTAATGAACACATGTTCCATCTCAAAAATACATGGTTTTCATTGTCTGGTGATAGCCGGAAAGTGTATGCAGTTGTGGATTTTAGTAACTATCAACTTAGACAGATGGATATTAGTGACAATCGTGAGCCATGATGTCAAGAACATATCTGTGGGATTTCCTGAATCAGGTATAACAGTTTTAAATGTCAGAAGGAGAGAAACCACAGAAAGCCATAAATAATAATAAAACACAAATGAATTAAAAGTGGATTTTTACAGTGAGTAGAAATCTATTTTTCTCTTGCACAGGACTATACAGATTTTTATTTTTTCTGTGGAATATCTCACAGTGACAGAGTATGCTAAACAAGTGCACCATGCAGTTATACACTTGACTCCACAAGCCAACTGTGCATATGGAAATGAACCCTATTGCCACAAACTGCTATAATGTGAAAGAGCAGCAGTGAGGGCAGAAACTCAGGACAGTGACACTAGCAGGCACACTCAGTAGGAAATTGTCAGCAAGATGGAACTGTAGAAATAATAAAAGACTGTAGAAATAGTAAAAGACTATTTATCAATTATCTGCAATTCTTTTTGCCTTGTAAAAAGCATATAAATATGTAAAAGAACATTTATCAGATTTCATCACTGCATCTCTGAAACTACGTTAAATGCATGGAGTTCTTCAGTATGATACCTGTCACTTTGCTTGCCATTTTAATGCAAGCGCCAGTCTCCTCAGTTGCATAAATGTAATTATACATCCACTCACTTTCAAGATTCTGGCCTATAATTTAAAAAAAAAAAACAAATACAAAAAACCCACAATCAAATATCAGAATCTTCATCTTTCCATATAGGGACCTAAAACTTTTGCTGCTTTGTGTATATGCGAAATACGTCAATGGCTTCCTCTCAAGAAAAGTATACTATTTTGTTTTCTGATGGCACTTACTATAGCTGCATTGATAGTCTGTTGGATTTTCATATTACTATTAGGTTATTTTGTTATTTGACCACACTGTGCTGTTGCTTTCAGTTAGTAATTGTTTTTTTCCTGAAAGATTCTCAAAAGCCAACGGAGAAGTATAAACACCATAATAATAAAGTACTTTTATTAAGATGTGTCTTGCAGCAGGCAGAAATCGTACATCTAAATGCAAATGTCTAACATTATAAGGATCTCCTATGCCAGCTATTAAGGGCTCATTTGTATTGAACGATAAAGAAAAAGATCACTATTTTTCTTAAAAACCTCTTGTACATTTTATAAATTGTATACTAAAGAACAAGCACCACTGAACTAGAAACTATGTTGAAAGTACACAGAACTTCTACAAGGACTGGACGTAATCACAGCTTTAAAAAGTAGGCAAGGTTGCATACACAAGTGCTCAGATCCTTCAAGCCTGTCCCAGCCAACAGAATACTTTGCTCCATCTTTTTTTTTTAATTCTTTCAAGACAGAAAATCAGCTAGCTCACAAGCAGAAAAGTATTCCGCACTATATAATTTTTTGCACTTGCTTGACCGTTTATCTAGTTCCATTTCCAAACTATCACAATTCCCAGTTGTTTCTTTATTTTAACCTACCCATATAGCTGCAGCTCTTGACCTTTCATACAATATTTTGTCCGCAATTCAGTTACCAGGTTGCAAGAACTAAGTTACAGAATTTGTTATCACCACCCTACATCAACACCTCTTCTCTCATGACCTTCAGAATTTCACTTGCCCTTTCTTTTACATCTTCACATTTTGTTCCTACAGCCTGGGTGGGCACTGCAGCTTTCTCACGTTCCTTGATTCTAGAAAGCACTGATACAAGTGTGTGCAGACATGCATGGGGTAACAGAGAGACAAGTTCACCCTCAGGAAGCACCAGAAGAAAAACATACTAGGATTAAAAAATAGCTACTGTTGTTCCAGAAAACTATTGCTAACTATTGCTGTGTTCCATGTTTAAAAATCCCGAGTTGGGACATAAACTAGATGTTTGTACTTTTTTGATAAACAGGAGACAGTAAAATCTGTCTGTGGAGACTGTAGCCTAAAATATACATTTTATTAATTCTAGGGAGTAACGAGGGAGGGAGGTCTTTAACCATCACGCAAGAGTAGACATGTTGAAAGGAAGTTTTATAATTGGCCTCAGGACTGAGGTTCATACGTCAGAGAATAATTAAATTTCATAGTTAAAATATGTAATAGGCTCCAAGCTATTAAATTAATTACATTTAGGAACATTGTTGAGTTGGAATTTGTAATCAAATAGACAGACAGCATTTTACAAGCCTTTTTAGGCACTATGAAGTTTGGTTATATTTCTGAGGAATTTGGTGATTTAATGATTGGCCAGCATTTCTAACTAGCTTGTTGATGTTCTGACACTACTGACTCATTTTTCATTTAGTTAAATATTAATCACAGCTCAACTTTAAGGATATGTTTTCTGGATATTTTTTACCTTATTTAATAAGTTTCAATATATTGTGTAAAGTGACAACACAAATGTTTCAAAACAAATCATTTTTACAAAATAGTGAGGATCTGTGGCGATACAAGCAGATGACTCAAGAATCCTGGACTTTAGCAGTTCTTTTTGTGAGATAATTAATAAAATCAGGTATTAAGTTAGGTTTTAGAAAGTGATTGACAATGCAAGAAGAATCAAGGAAAATTGTCATAGGCAAGAGGACAAAGAAGGAATTAACATTTTTTTATTCTAACTGGCCAAGAAATAAGATCAGACAGGTTTGAGCAATTCTAGAAAGAAATATTAGCTAAAGTTTTGATCTACTATGTTTAGTTAGAGAGGTTACATCCTTTTACTGTTGTGAATCAGTGGTAGCAAATAGATAATAAAAATGGCTGCTCTTGAGCATCTCATCACTTTACCAAACCATTACTTCTTACGAATATCAGCTATTCCAGGTGTGCCATTTTCAAACAACTTTTATCTTATATTACTCCGCAAGTACCTCACCTATTTCAGTCCATTATGAATAAAAATGGTACTTGGTTTTTAAGCATCAGAAATCATATTCAGTTTGTTCTTTCACTTCGATATATATTCCTTTTGCTTTATAAATGCCTTTACGAATCTCATTTTTGCAAGCACGTTTTCAATTGTTCACTCATGGAAAATACTTATATATAAATCTGCCCATCTGAAACACGAAAAACTCTTGTAAAACTTAGAGCTAATGAACAACTCTTGATCCTCTCCATGGAGATCTGTGAAACATGCAATAGAGAAACAAGGAAATTATTAAAATATTAGGGAAGAAGAGTACAAATTATAACTTCCTTAGAATAGAAATTTCCATTTATAGATTATTGTAAATTTCCTCAGTTTCCTAATGTTCTGCAATGAAGTAAAATATCAAAACTGAGGTGCTTGTTCACTTTTCTGTAATTATTACTGCTTTTGATAATGAGCTCATAAAGTTTTAAATAATTTATGGAATCACACAGTTCTAAGTACCTTCTGAACAGAGAGAAGAAACCTTCATTAAATGGCCTTTAATGCACAAAGCATTTTTCCATATATATGAGGAAAGCTTTATATTTATAATGGCACTGTTAAACACAGTTTTAGTGATAGATGGAACTCCAGATTACACCAGTGTGAAGCCGTCATATCTCAGAAGGCTGAATTTTAATGTTCATTTTCTATAGCTTTTTTATTTTCAATTTTCCCATATTCACATTAACAACCTCAAGAACAGGACTCCAGTTCTTCAAGGAATCAACGTAAGGAACATCTAACAATGGTCATGTCAATCCATGTTTAACTGCTGAAGATCACAGTAAGAAATATATCTTTTAGAAGAGCTGACTGGTAGGATACATGCATACTGTCAATAGAAAAAAAAGTTCAAAAAGAAAGGGAAAGGAATATTTACCTCTGTGTTAAAAATGAAATCACATTTCAGTGAGTTCATACGGATTACTTAGGTGAACATGCAACTCTTATCGTACAAAGCTGGATGCACATACTTCATGAAATAAAAAAATTTCCTTTTTTAGCAAGAGTATTGTTCATCATTCTTTCTTAATGTCACTCACTTATTTTGTATCACCTTCAGTAACTTACACAGCAATATTTCGAATAGAGATTGTTTCTTACCATGTATGCAGAAAAATTCAAATCATGCAGGCAAGTCCCTAGGGATCACTGAAACAGAAATAATAAAAAATGTTACTTTTACTGTGCTGGAAGGCAAAAAGTGCTTAGTCAAAGGCGCTGATATTTCAGCTTTAACTTCATTGCAAAGTGAATTTTGGGGAAAAGAGAATCAACTTGTAAAATTCTATTACTTTTCCATTGTATTCAGAATAAAAACGCACATTAGATTTATTCTCATTGATAATAAATATTAACAAAATTATATTTAGCATAACATTGAGGTAACATGTTATGAGTATTTTCTTCATTACCTGAGAATAAGATTTTATACTGACAAATTTTAAAAGTTACAAAACAGATATGACTTACACACTAATGTTTGGGTGCATATGTGCAAATAATCTCATAAAACTGTTTTCTTGGACTGGGCTATAAGATGCTGGTAAGGATCTGTACTGAAAAGAAGTTAAGCACTTCTAATAGTTCTGATATAGTCTAACAACTTCAAAAATGTTTTTAAACTGCCTGAGATTATAAGGTTTAGATGGGGAGAGAACTTGGTTCATGTTTGAAAGATGACTGAAATCATTCCCACTGTAAATCCATACTGGGGATAGGAGTACATATTCTAGGAAATTTCTGCTTAAATTTAATCAAGACCATTGCTCCAGAGGAAAATCAAAAAATCTTACACTACAACCTCCAAAATATGACCACTTTTGTCATTAAGAAATTAAATAACAGGAATTGAATAGCAACTCTGTGAGGATTTATAGTCAGTTTGATTTGTCTTTATTAGATAGATTTTCCTTCTTGCCAAACAAGGCAAAAGTATTTTTTTCATTAAATACAAAGAATCTATCTAATGTGCTCATGAAAAAAAAAACAAAGACAAATTCTGTACAAGC
This sequence comes from Opisthocomus hoazin, assembly GCF_030867145.1. Lineage (NCBI taxonomy): Eukaryota > Metazoa > Chordata > Aves > Opisthocomiformes > Opisthocomidae > Opisthocomus > Opisthocomus hoazin. Next base: position 111,840,252 of record NC_134414.1, on the reverse strand, counting down.
TAACATCGTTTGGTTTAATAATATTTTTCACATGCTTAAAGTTGTCTTAAGCTAATTGGTTTGAGGTTGCAAATGAATTGTGAACACAGAAGGAAAGTCTTCGCTTTTTACAGGCTTCCAAAAATGAACCCTCTTTTCTGTTTCTCTTATGTAAATCAGGGTAACTGCACTCAAATCAGCACAGTAAAATCCTCAAATTCAAAAAACAGTACAAGTACCAAAAGAAGAAAGGTATCAGAGACAGACAAAAATATAGCTTGAAAAGCCTGAGTTACAAAAACGTATATTTTTCCAATCATAGGAGCTAACAGAGGCACTGAAATAAAAGGATGCATTCAGAAAGAAAATACAGATCCTGGTTATTGATTTGAAATGCTTTGTGTTTCGGACAAGAGAAAAAAAGAGACACTGACAATGAAAGTGTGGAATAGTGTTTATATCAGGCAGGAGAAAGGAAAGAGCTTAGACAGCTAAGCGTGAGCTTGTATCCCAAGCCGCTAAGCAATAACTTTTATCCGGTTCCTCCCAAAGCATGTATTCACACAATGCATTTCAGAAACGATTTCGCAACTGACTCAGGTTCAAAACAGCTCTTGCAAACAGCTCCTCCCAAGCACCTCACTCATTTGAAGTATTGATGTGGAAGAAAGAAAATTTTACAAAGCATTTGTAATTTCGTAGAAAACAAGAGACACGTACAGAAAAAATCAAGGATTTCGAAAGGCATATGTTGAAAAAAACAGACAAAAACCTTCCAGGAGAAAAAAAGTGCACAGGCAACAAGTATGATACAAAAGGGAAAGATGGAAGATCATTTTACCATTCTAAATATCTGTCGTTCCACTTCATACTGATCCACATCCGTAAATAGTTCAATCAGAAGGGCATGACCCTATAAAATTATACATTCCTCTTATTACCTCACCAGGTAATACCTCAGCTATTTTGAAAGAAAGCCACTTGAACACTTCAGTGGTTCCCTCCCAGCCAACATATATCTACAAAGTTTAATAACTGCACAATAAGCTGAAAGTTACCTTTCTATTTGAAAGAAACTGCTCTTTCCAAAGTTTCTTCGTTGCCATTGAACTACTGGTGTTCAGGAAAAACATCTAGGTTGTTTTTTCGGCATCTTTGACAAAATATTTTGATGACATGTAAGCCATGTAATTAGTTTTTTTCATATTCAATGTTCTTTATTTTCTCCACCTTTCTGTGGTCTGCAGGAGGCACAGTGACAAACGTGAAATAAAGAAAAAGAGGTGTTAGCTCAAACAGAGTTTTCAGAGATACTGTGGCAATCTTCTAAAATAAAAGTTTAGTTGCAGGTGAATTTGTAATGCTACATTTCATTTCAGTAAAAATGAAAGTTCTTTTACGTACCACATAAAAATATTTCTTTTTATTAACTAATCCTTTTCTTTAGAAAAAAACCCTCTACCACCCAGCTTATACAAAGTATGGATTAATTTCAAACCATCACATCACATGACTTTCCAGAAACCGTAATCTAAAAAAAGGCAAATGCAGCATCGTAAGTTATCCCCAGTGATCATTTTGTTACTTGGAATTACTTTTCAAATAAAACACAACATTACAAACAATTTTTAATTTGCTAATGTTTTCTCTTTGGTGAATTTGGTTGTTCTCTTTCCCTTGTTCCATTCCGCAAATAATCAAACTACCATTGTGGTTTATGATCAACTATCAATATTTCTGAAGGAAAGATTTGCAGCTTCATTGTCAAGCATTAGCTAACAAATGCCAAGCAAACATCTGGGCCACAGACAGTAAAAGTGCATCACAGAAATTACTGAGTCACCTTCGCCAGTCTCATATATCCACATGCCATGGAACATACTAGGCAGACAGGCCAGCTAAAGACCTTAGGCACTAGTCCACTACAGCTACATCTGCGTAGTGCTGGGTCTGAGCTGATATAAGACCTTCCACTGATGCCATCTGGGTGTCCACTGTATAGACTGGCACTAGACACTGGGATCTGGATGGACCTACGATGTCGTTCACAGATTTTTAACATTGTCAGTATAGCTCTGAAATTCTTATGATAAATCATTTATTAGTCTGAGATTTATCTCTGCACAAGAAACAGTTTTCTAGAAATTACTCTATAACACTTCTTCAGAAGCATATTGCTAATAGTTTGCTATTCATTGTAGAAAATACATACTACTATTTATTCTGAGTTCGTTATCATCACACCTAAAGTTTTATGGGTATAGTCATATTTGGAAATGTAAATTTCTCTTTCTTGAATATTACTTAAAAATCTATAAAAAGCAGGTCATCACTTACGCAGAATCTCTTTTAGTAACTGTTAGTTGGATGAGAGGATATCCATGAGAGGATGTAGCTTGCTAGTCTTTCAGACATTTTCTTAATTCTAGTTCTATTATTTTTTTCTTTCTTGTAAAATATACAATGGCATGTTTTTCAAAAGTGTTTAAAGACTTTTTTTTAATTGTGGTCATATTTTGAAGTAACTTAAAAGATTACTTTTCCAGTCACTTTTCGTTAGAAAACAAAAACAAAACCAAGACAACCTTGTTTCCAAGGTACTCTATGGTATTAGGCTTGAAATACTCATGAAACCCAGTTTTCAAAAAATGAAATATTCTCTCTGAGACTCTATTAATTTTTAAATTCCCTAACATTAGATGCCCAGAATCACTGGTCCATACAGACTTCCATTGTTCAAATACTAGTTTATAACACTCTCTCATCCTGTACCCAGGAACAGAATTCTTTTTCAATAACTTAAGCATTTCAACTCATCTGTCAGGGTTGGATCTGATTTCTTTTTGTTGCCTGCAATTACAGATCTTCATGATGCCCTCATAACCAAACATTTGTCTTGCCATCTTTAGTCAGAGGTCTGACAAAACAAGTTGAAGAAATGTCATAAGTTATTCATAGTAAGTATGTATTTTATTTGTTCCTGTTTGAGTTGCTGTAAATTATTGCACACAGGAAGCTCAGTGGCCTCAGGCTGCCATGTAAAATAGACATAAAAACAGAGTCAAAAGAACGATTTGATAAAAAAGGTGAAACCACCCCTCTCCTTGAGTAATAAATCTGTCATAAAAGCAGCCTGTCTAATGGATTTCTAATGTAGGTGGAAGGTTTTAGTCAAATTGAGACAAAGGTGTGATTGACAAGAACAATTGTACCTTTTAGTGATATTCTTGGAGATAAAGGGACATGATGGGAACAGTTATTTCGCTAGTCCTGCCTCCAATTATCTGGCACTTTTCATCATTCTGAGGTACAAGCTGTATTTATCTAGATGGTTAATTTATGTTTACTACTGTTTCAGTACTTTGCGCATGTTTGGACAGTTATGGAATGTTCCAGACCTCATTTTGCTGCAAGAGTGCTGGAACTGAAGGTCGAAGTATAAAAGTAGTCACTCACTTTTTCTGCTGTCATTTGAGTTCAGCAACAGCAGAAGTGGTATATGTCAGTCGCGGTGACTTAAGCATAGTTCTCAGAGATAACATGTACATATGGCAAAAATATCTTCCTGCACAAGTGGTTACACAGATATTTGCTCTTTTGAAGAAATAACTCCAATGGGGTAGCATAGTGTGACATGATAATGACCTCCCTCCTATAACATAAATGCTGGATCACACCAAGGAGTTCACGGAACACAAGCGAGGCTATTATTTACCAAGTGGGAGGCGAATAACTTGTCTGACAACAGAAAATTTAAAATGATTTATTTGAATTAAACTCAGTGTTCAATAAGAGCGAGGGTTTCAAAAGCAAATGGCCAGGAAAGATTCAACTTTCAGTGTGTATAGGTGCAGGTACTAAAAAAGTGTCTTCAGAAAGAAGTATTTCCGGTTGGTTTAACGAAAGTACCATGATATACAGGATGCATACCAGAAGCCAGCTTATTTTAAATGCTCTACTCTAGCCAAGTGTTTGATATGGCAGGCAAATCCAAAAAGCCATTTATGTCTCTTCCCAACTCATTACAAGACTCTCAGTGTTGTGGCCACGGACAGGCAGCACACCGAGATGGCTGCCTGGCAGAAACCCATCCTCAGAAGCTTTGTGGGCCAAGACACCTCTCTTCACACTGGATTTTCATCACTATCACACTGAACATCAACACTGTCTCCAGAGATTTGGAAACCAATGGTTCCCAAACCTCTTTTTTTTTAATGCACCTCACAGAAATAAGGCAGTGAAGCTACTTTGCAGAATGAATATATGGTCCTTCATGTAACTTCAGTTGACTTTCAAAGTGCACTGCTTTAATATTTCTGAATAAACTAGAGCTTCAAGGGAGCTTTTGAAGAGTATTTTGATTAGAAGCTCAGCAATTTTGTCAAGCTTCCAAAATTGAATGTAGCATAAGCTTAACACCAACCTAATAAACTTTATACTCGGCATCAGCACAGACTCACTATAAACTGATATGTTAATCCTAAACTTCTTTACAGTGAGTAAATTGGAGTAAATTTACAGATTTTAAAGCCAGCTTAATAAAGTGCTGTGAAAACATCCATGTCTGTTTCAAGATAGTTGAAAGCCCGTTGAAGGTGATCGGACAACTAAGGTGCCTAAGGTTCAATGTGTTTAAATGCTTTCGTGAACAAGGCTGAAGCTGACAAGACTTCACTCTTGGAGTTAATAGGATCAAAAAGTATGTCAGCATTGCACTGACCTGAGATGTCCTAAAGAACACTGATGAAGATATACTTTTACCTTATTGTGAATGCTCAACACTCTAACAAATCATGTTGTCTTAGAATATACACATCTAAAATTAAGTTCATACTGCTTCGCTGTATCTCAATTAGAAAAGAAGGTTAATTTTGCCTAGGATTTTGTTATTAAGCCCAAATTAATATTAGTTCTACCTGTGGTCTATTTAACTCCTCTACTTTAAGCTTTTCTGAAGTATCCTGTAGGTGTTCAAAAGACCTAAGTGAATCTCTAATTCTAAACAGTTGCATGAAATACTAAGTTCCTACGAAAGACAAAGAAGAAGAAGAAGATGAAATCTCATTCATTAAATGAAATTCTCATTTCTTACCAGCATTTCCTAGAGCAAGCTTCATGCAGGTTCAGTTTTCACAGACCAACATTTTGTAGCTAAGCAGAGGTGAGTTTCTAATGTGTTGGTGTTCAAGACACAATAAACTGTAACTCAGTTGGACCTTTTGGAGCAGGTCCAGAGAAGGGCCAAAAAAATGATCAGAGGGATGGAACAGCTCTCCTGGGAGGAAAAGCTAAGAGAGTTAGGGCTGTTCAGCCTGGAGAAGAGAAGGCTCGGAGGAGACCTTATTGTGGCCTTCCAGTACCTGAAGGGGGCCTATAGGAAAGATGGGGATAATCATTTTCGCAAGGCCTGTTGTGACAGAACGAGGAGTAATGGCTTTAAACTGAGCGACGGTAAATTTAGGCTAGATATAAGGCAGAAATGTTTTGCAACGCAGGTGGTGAAACACTGGAGTGGGTTGTTCAGAGCAGTAGTGGAGGCCCCATCCCTGGAAGCATTCAAGGCCAGGCTGGACGGGGCTTTGAGCAACATGGTCCAGTTGAAGATGTCCCTGCTCACTGCAAGGAGGGAGGGCTAGATGACCTCTAAAGGTCCCTCTAAACCCAAAGAATTCTATAATTCATTCTATGATTCAATTGTCATTACAGGAAGTAAAGAAACTTCCCGCCTTTATCGTGTTCCCACAATTAAAGTTCATCAGTCTCATAAAGTTTCCAGGTTAGAAGCATGTTCATCTCTGTGTATTCCAGTTATTTTGTGGCAGAAGTTACACGAAAGAAAGGTAAAGAAATACAAGCCTGCTCTGTGCTTGCACGTTGTCCCAAGGCAGACCCCTTGACAACAACATGACATGCTCTTCACTTCCTCGCACACACATGCTTGCTACTGCCAATCACAGCTCTCAGTGCCCAGAGCCTCTATCAGCTAAAATAATTTTGTACAACACAATTGCAGTTGTTGTGGGCTGGAATGAGTAAGAACAGAATTTCAGTATCAGCACCCTAGAGACATTTTGTCAGGTTAACAATGCACTAAGTATTTGTTACCAACAAAATAACATAAACAGTTTGTACATTTCTTAATCAGTAATTCACTAATAAAATGCATTGAAACCTGCTAATTAAACAGCAAGCTTTTAATTACAAAGGGACAGAAGCTGAGCTACTGCAAGAGTAATATTAAGATGGTTTCCTATCTTAGGAAATTATTGACTCGATGTAGCATGACCAATCTCGTTATATAAAACAAAATGGGGGGGGTCAGTTTTTTTGAAGAGTGAGGAATTTTAAAATATTAAAGTTGCTATAACTATCTCTGCTGATCCACAGGTGGCCACTCAAAAAGACAGTATCTGTCACTCCAGTAGAGTAAAGCAAGCATCTAAACCTTACTAGCAATATCAAACAATACCTTATTCGCCTCTGTATCTGGGAATTAACTCTGTGGTTTGTAATTTAAATATATATTACAAAAGCAACACCATCATGAGCCTTCTGAATGTTCTTCACCTGGGGCATCTTTATGTTCTCAGTTTAAGTATTACATAAGGAAAGAAAAATCAGAAATATAATTTGCCTCTATCAGTAATGAGGAGAGAAATGGGAAGGTACAAAAAGAAGGTTATTTAGAACATCTGATATAGAGACGTAAAATATACAGTGCAGATACCTTTCCTCCAGGCTACTGACCCATACAAGTGAGTATCCAGAATTTTTCTTCTTTTTGAAAGGAATCATGTAAGTATAAAAGAGAAAAATGAATAGTACACTAACATATAAGTAATGCCATTTAAAAATTATCATATCAATGTCAAATTATAATATCAAATGCTTAAATTTCCCTTTAGGTTCTATGTCCAACTTAATTCTGCTATCTTGTGCATACAATGAGGCATATGTTCCTTAACTGCATGATGATATATTTTTTACAAGACCTTTAGATCACAGGCCACACAGCACAATGTGCATGCATTGTGAATAACAAGCTTTCGCTTTTCCTTTTTTCACCAATCTCTTGTCCAACGTTTGAAGAGAATCATCTTTCCAGAAAGAAAATCAAGAAGAATCAGTATTAACACTGGAACTTCAGGAAACTTCTAGCTGTTCCTAGGGCAAAAAAGCCTGGATGGAGAGAGGATTTGTGCAACATCAACAAGGACAGTGACCATGCAGGGGGAGAAGGGGAGTGAAAGGCTTCATAAGGATGTCCAGTTTGCCAAGATATTGAGAAGATCCTATCTGACATCACCAAAGTATGAAAAACATTCAAATGTACGAAAACATTCAGGCAAGGATACAGCCAGAGGTTTCTTTTCTCTCTCTCTCTCTCTCTCTTTTTAACCTCTATCGATCATGTTCCAGCTGAAGAACTGAATTATGTGTTTGGAGTTTTATTCTACAAGGTCTGTGCAGTCATTTGCTATGGCTATCAAACATTCTGACTAGTGATAGAAAGCCAGGGTGTCCACAAAGTAAGACTGGACAGTCTAATTTGCATGAGTGAGTTAATGAGCTGAGAATTAGTCCTTGGCTCTTAAAGCAGAAATGTCCTGTTTCAGTTAAGCAGCAGCATTCAGTTTCTGAACTCTGAATTCTGACAAGGTAAGCCCAGTCAGTCCCAGGGAAAGTCAAATGTACCTGTATTTCACATGTTGGAGAGAAACACAACTACAAATATTAGATGCAATATAGCAACTTGTGATTGTGCAACAGACAGACTGAGTTCTTCAGCTGATACTGCTCCTTATTACTTGTACTATTTTCTAATATTATAGCCATGAGGTGTTAATAATTCTTTTTCTCTTACTTGCAGTGCAACAAATCAGTTGGTATGTTGTATCTATATTCAAATGTATTCATCACATTTAAATACAGATAAGACATAAATGTTGCTCATGACTATAAAATGTGGTTATGGAAACTAATAAAGATTTTTTTTTGTATGTAGTAGAGAAGCACGTTATATCATTCAATTCCTACAATTTTCTTCAGAATTAAATAAGGTATTTCTGAATTATTAAAATACACTGGTGACTGTATTAGTATGATTTGTGTATCCATTTTCTTTAACTACTTTATAGGCAAAAAGCCTTGGAAATTAAACATAAGAATTAGTCCTTACTGTTACATATTTTCAAAGAAAGTAGAGGATTTTCTTCAAATCTAAGAGAAAACAAACTATTTGTGATCACTTATAACAATGAGTTAACAGTACTGAATTTCAAAAAATGTATTTTATCACAGAAATGAAGAAAACTAAGGCACCTCACTCATAGGATGAAAGATTACATTTTTTCAAGGTGGTTAGAGACAGAAAGTCAGTAGTCTTCAGGAAAGATAAATGTTCTAGAGGAGAAAGCCCATTAGACTACACAGGGGGAAGTACAGTGCCCAGTCTTGGACAGACACACTTATATGGAGAGATGATGCTTTCATTTCAAAATGACTGGGCTACATGCACTTCTGATATCCTCTCTGGATCGAGTACATCCTTGCCTGCCACAGACCCTGATGCCTTTCCCTTTGCTGGAGCCAAGTCACACAGCTCTACTCAGTCAGAGGCACTAATTCACAGCATTAGCCCAAGACTGTCAGGGAAGACCCCATCAGAATTTTTTGTCTGCAGTTCTTACCTCTTGACTTCAAACAGTATTAAAACTAACTTGCTTTTTTTGCCTTTTTAAAAAGAAAAAACAAAAACTAACTTTGGTTTTAATGCGTAAGTGGAACTTCCCTTTTGATCAATAACTTCCACAAGGTTTGGGAACCTGCAAAGGCAACTCTGCATATCCAGTCAAGGAGTCTGGTACAACCTTCTGCACCTCCTGCACGCAGGAAGGAGATGCCTGGCTAACTTTGCAAGAACAGGTAGAAACTGAAGTATATAACTGAATTTCTGGAGTCACACATTCAAGGGTCTCAAATAAAAGAAGTATGACAACCTCATACATGAAGTAATGACTGTAGAGGGCCACGGAAGAGAGTTGCATGGCCTCAGAAATAAAATACAAAGTCTTAGGAGAATTTAGACAGAATTTGTTCACACAATGTGTTTACATGAGCAATTAAAAGGGCAATTAATTAAAATGAAAGTTTTAAAAAACAGTGAGTGAAATACTTAACGAAAAAGACAACTCGGGACTTACGACTTGATCCAAATAAAAAAAAACAGTCTTGAAGGTTCATACACCTCTGACTTGATGCAAAACTGATTAGCATCTGGTTGTCCATGATTCTTTCCTATCTGATGATATGTGCTAATAATCTGTCGTTGCTAGGGGATGTTGTTAAGCAAGGCAAGGCATAGAGGAGGTCAGTCACCTCTTCACTGACAGCTTCTAGCATCAATTCTTTTTGTGAATGACAGATTTCATTTTTTCTGACTGTTCTGCCTTATTTTTTTTGAGACAAAAAAAGATTTATCTCTGTAGTACAGTCCAAACATGTAGAGTCTGAAATATTGTGCTGGAATTATCTCTTTTTCATTAAAAACTAATTTCTGTTCCTCAGCATTGCTGTGCACTCATCAGAAGGTAATAACCACAGCCTGACCTAGTTTTGTTCAGTTCTAAACAAATTATATGAGAAATGTGGACATTCTTGGTAAAGAAATATTTTTGTGTGATTTAAATTATTTTACCAATCACTATTTTATTTAAAGGACAATAGTAAATTTTAATTGGAAAATGTAACATAAAAAGTATTGCCTTTTAACAAAGCAGAAACTCAAGAGCCTTTAAAAAGAAGTAATAGGAAAACATACGTAAAATAATGTTATATTGGGAGATTAAATGATTTCGTAAGTCACATTTATTCTAAAATTTTAGTTAGTGGATTCCAGGTTCAAAAAAGAAGCTTGTATGTTATAGTCTTTCCAATTAGTGTCTCAGCTAACAGAATATATCAATGTGTAACTGAAACTCGTATCATTAATGTAGAGATTTGCTCTTCTGTTAGTTTTTTGATGGTGACTGGAATGCTTTATGCTTCTAATTCCCTTTTCACAAGTGAAAGTCAAAAGGATATCGGCTCAAAAATAATCTAAAATGGAAAAAAAGAACACTCCAAAACTCTCCCTGATTTTTTTTGTTGATCGTTATGAGTCATTTGAAACCTGATATGAAGTGGTTAGGTCACTGCATTATCATCGAAGTGTTTTTGAGCTGTCCTGTCATCAACCACTTCACTACATCATTATGAACATTATTGTTCTGTAAAAGGTAGACAAGTTTAATGCATGCTGATCAGCATCATGTATTAAAACTAAATTTTTTCTCTCTTTTAGTGTTTAACAACACTGTGTGAATAACAAACTCCTAAGGTTTGTTCCTCCAAATCACAGTGTATCTGCCTTTTTCAAACTGTTCTTGGTAATTTATTTTACGATCTAATGCAGAAATTCTAGTTTGGGTCAACTTGCACTGAAGACACCTTCAAAGAGACCAGGAAGAGTTTTGTCTTGTAGAGTACAGAGAAATATCAGAATGGAAATAACACATATTTATTTTTCATTGGTTTAAAGAAACATGTCCAGAAAAATCTATTTTTCCATGAACCGTGATTAGGCAAAATGACTTGAAATTGATTATTAATTTGCTAAGTAGTTCAGGTGAACAGTTAGGTGTTTTCATCTTAAAAGGCTCGATACATTTAATCCTTGAGGAGAGCAAGTGAGAAAATTCCTGTCTTTCATGTTCTTGTGACTGGATTTTTTAGCTGAATTTTCTGAAATACTCTAAATAACATTTCTATCACCTTTTTAACTCTCCATTATCCATACTTAGACACAGGCATGATGCTGAGACTTCTGCTGGTACTACTACTATTGCATTCATATTCATATCAGTATTAACTTCCCTACCAATGAATGAGAACACTAACTGATTTTGATCAGGTGGAATATGTCATAGGAATCCTTAACGGTACCACATGAGCACCAAAGAATTGAACTGCAGTATACCCAGCCCCAGAGATCATTTGTTACAGCTTTCATCCAAAGGAGAAATTATAATGATGGTTACCTATGAAGATGATGATCTACAAGTCTTGAAAAGGTTTCATGCTTTAAATATCTTAAATCGATTTTAACTTTCACATGGAATGAATTCGTGTCTCCAGAGATGACTGTATCAACGTGTCGGTACCATTTAGCATTTCCTCTTTTCTGAAGGCTTAAATGAGACTTTGTTTCTTGATTTTACTCTGTGCAGATGTGTTTGTACTGAATTTCTTAGATCACTGTTGGGGAACCTTTGTATTTTTGACAGCTAGTTAGATTTTTCAATGACAGTGGTAGGCTGTATTGTAATAGCCTGCAGTGCCATGGAAAAAAATCATACTTTCTTTCCTTTGCTTTTACAAGTATAAACATTTCAGAGAAAAATCAAGACATAAGGAAATCATGGCAAGAAAAATGCGGCAAAATACGTTGCAAAGAGCAGAAACATGCATTTAGCTAAGAAGTTTCTACAGCAATCCCTCCCACTGTTCTTCTTCACAGAAAAACAAAACAAGGTAAAGCAGATTTCATTCTTTGTGACAGACTACTCGGGAGAGGAACCCACTGTCCACTGAGGAAAGGACTAAAGTGCTAAGTGAGTAGAGAAAGAATTGGCTGATACTCTATGATCTCTGTGGTGTGTGTTTGGACATCTAAAAGAGTGGGGAAGCACTGCTGCATGCAAAGGAGAGATCTGCTGAGAAAACTGGAACAGTCCCATCTGTAATAATCATCTGAAGTATTTTTATCAGAAGTATTTTATGCAATCAAGTTGAAACAAAAGTAAGTTTGTACTGAATATATTTTTTCTTGAATTAAATTTCATAGGAAAGTTATTTTTTTGCTGAACACTCTTATATGGAAAAAATCAGTTAAAATCTGAAGTAGTCACAAATGAATGTTCTCTTTTTATGTTATGTCTAGTCCCCAGTCCCTCCTCTGATCAAAAGCCTTCCTCCAAACTACATCTCACCATCTCACCTAGTGCACTACAGCCAGGAAAAAACACAACATATAGTCCTTCTGAAAGGTGTGAAAAGCATATTCTAACCACCAGTCTCATTTATAAGAACAGAAATTTGAGATGTGCATATTTAATTCCCAAAGTACAGTTAAAGGACAGCATTACAGAAGATAAATGTTTACCTATCATATGTCTTGTGTATTTAATGTGATCTTCTGAAGAGGCTTTATTTTTGTTATTTATTTTGCTATATCCTTGGTTTCTTTTTCATGACTTTCATGCTTGCACTGGATTGTTTTCATGGAAAGAGTGTGTGTTTTATCGTTCAGTTCCTGAAGTATAAGATGCTGTTTTTCTATCACATTTAAGAGACTATACAGTAGGTAAAAATGCTAACAAAGCTATACGTATTAATTTTTTTTTACTGTAAAATAAGAGTAATATTATTAATGGAGAATAGATGGGGAAGGATTGCAATTGTTATACTACTGCTAGTAGTACTCAATCCTCTGTGAAGAGCAGAGAACTGCAGTTACTTGCAGAAGCTGACACACTGGAAGAAAGATGTAAATACAGTAGTGACATTTCTGACATTTCTGGGAAGAAAGGGAACTGTCTGTGCTTAACATAGACAAAAAAAGTGGCACAGGAAGCAGTAGGAAAAAAAAGAAAACTCTATACATGCACACACACACACACCCCTCACCCCACCAAAAAACAAAGGATGAGTGAAGTATGGAAAAGGGGAAAAATCTGTCTTTTGATTTTTACAAATAGAATAATTAAAATACAAAACACCTGAAGCATTTGATAGCCTTTCTTCTTTTTGGTTTGTTTTTAAAAGCTTTTCTCTTGTGACACAAACATCCTTTACAACAGACAGGCAGCCCACATAGATGTCTCCCTTAAAATAAGTGACTTAGTAGTTCCAACAGAGATGTGCTATGAGATAATTACACATAGGAGATATGACTGTTCAAAATCTCACCTTAGGGGTTTAGCTGCTACTCTACATTTTAAAAGAAATAATAGTAATCTTGCCCCCTTAAGACTGTTCTCTTATTTAAGCTCTCCACTTACCTAATAAAATCATTTAGACATAATATCATGATTTAGAAATGTAAGGAAATTGTGTCACTGGTAGGTGTTTGTTAACTTTGCTAAGATTGCATCAGCTTTAATATTCTAGTAAGCCTGTTTTCCTGATATTTTAGAAATTCCCCCTTGGCTTAAAGATTTCTAATTACATTTATATTCTTAATGACATACTAATTTTCAAATATTTATCAGCATTTGATATTGTAGTGTTTTGGCAGAGAAATTTAGATCAATTTACTGTGACTTAGCATTTATCGTATTTAAGATAACTACATATTTTCCTGAAGAAATTGGTTGTTTGATTATCAGATAGTTTCTAAAGGAATTTCCACTAAGCTGTAGAAAACATATTGGGTATGTTCTTTTCAGAAATTCTTCTTTCTTGTCATGGGCCTAAAACACCTATTACTTGTTTTAACCTGGTGTGTTTCTGAGCCTCTCTGTAGTGTCAGTGTTCTTCCTCAAATTCCAACAAGACAGGAAGAAATTTGCATGAGGTTATTGAATGTTCCATCAAAAACAGCACTTATTTACTATAATTTCTTGCCTGTCAGTTCAACCAGATATCTGAGAACAGAATCTATTCACAGCACAATCTCTACCTCGACAATATAATCCCAGGATACATCAGTTTGCTGCAAGGTAACATCTGGTAAATTCTGGGGCTGGCGCACAGATTTCTACCTGCACTATTGTATTGAGTTTAGGTGGTAAGGTTTTGGTAGTGGGTAGAGGGCTGCAGGAGTGTCTTCCATGAGCAGACACTAGGAGCTGCCCTGATGTTGGATAGAGCTGGTTCCAGTCAGAGATGTTGGTAGCGTCTCTGTGATAACATATAGAAGAAAGGGTAAAAAGCACAGCAGCTGGGAGAGAGGAGTGAGGATATGTGAGAGAAACAACTCTGCAGAAAACAAGGTCAGTGAATAAGGAGGGGGAGGAGGTGCTCCAGGCACTGGAGCAGAAATTCCTCAGCCCATGGTGATACAGGTTGTTCTGCTGCAGCCCATGGAGGACTACAGTGGAACAGCTAGCAACCCTGCAGCCCTTGCAGGACCCCACACCAGAGTAGGTGGATGTAACCTGAAGGAACATGAAGTCTGCGGAGAGCCTGTGCTGGAGCAAACTTCTGGTAGGAGCTGCAGCCTGTGGAGTAGAGCCCACGCAGGAGCAAGTTTTTTGGCAGGACATGTGACTTCATGGGGGACCCACGTCAGACCAGCGCATTCCTGAATTACTGCACCTGGTGGAAAGGACCCTTGTTGGAGCAGTTCTTGAAGAACTGCAGCCTGTGGGAAGAACCCAAGCTGGAGAAGTTTGTGAAGGACTGTATCACATGGGCAGGACCCCACACTGGAGGAAGGGAGAAGTGTGAGGAGAAAAGAGTGACAGAGATGAAGTGTTATGAAGTGACCACAACCCCCATTCCCTGTCCACCTATGCTGCTCTGGGTGGGGAAGCATGAGGAGGAAAACGAGTTGAGTGAAAGTGAGCCTGTGAAGAAGGGAGGTGTGAGGGCAAGGTGTTTTTAGTTAGTTGTTTTTTTTTTTAGCACTCTCTTACTCTGTTATTAACTGACAACAAATTAAACTAATTTCCCCAAGCTGAGTCAGTTTTGCCTGTAATGGTAACTGTCCTTCCACTTATCCTGACCTAGAAGCTTTTCATCATATTTTCTCCCCCTGTCCGGCTGAGGAGAGAGAATGACAGAGCAACTCAGTGGACGCCTGGTGTCCAGCCAAGGTCAAGCCAATACGGCTGTTGTTTATACCTTGTTGAATAATGAAAATCTACTTTTTAAAGAGTGGCATTAGGATGCAGTCCTGAGTCAAACAATTTGTAATACAAAGCACAAAACAACTACATGGACCACATTAGAAGACAATGCAAAGAAGATGAATAAAGACAGGTTTTTTGGGGTGGGTATTTTTTTCATCCTAAAGGAAGCACAGCTACCCCTAACTACATTACAACTGAAATGTGTTGCTGTTGACAGTGTTTAAGGCAGTCATCCAAAGTCTGAAGATAGAACTTTACTGTATAGTCATTTGAAACAGTGAATTAACCTGCCTTCTACACAGAAAGGAACAGAATAGCTGTCCGATCATTCCAGAACTGGATATCTCCCAGGGCCAGGAACTATCAGAGAGCCCACTGTCTGAGTTCTATCCAGCCTGCAGATTGCAGTAGGAGGATGTCTGTCAAGGATGACCAGGTAACCCCTCTGCTCTACCGAGAAGACATCAAGTCGTACAGCAAAGACCTCCCCATTGGCATCATGCTAACAAAACCCAATGATGTGGTCTATATGAGTCAGTGACCAGTTGGAAGGGGCTCTCCTGGTGTTGCATCTCCAAATGTCACAAAATGTTGCTGCTCCATGTGGCTACTGAATACTTCCCTCGTGAAATTAGACCCAGCCAACCTTCATGTAAGTCCTACTCTAACCTCGATTGACACATATGTAACAAAGGGAGAAAAAAAAGAATCTGAATTCTCTACCACTGTCATGTCAATCCATGTTGCAGTGCATTGGCCTGAGACGGTAATACATACAATTCACTAGCTGGATTTTCTTTTTTTATAGCTGAGATTAGAATGACCCCATTTTTAATGCAAGCACTACAAAAAAAAAATTAAAAAAATTGCACAACGTAAGTAAACTTTATCATCTTTCAGTAACCCTAATGAATTATGCATTATTTCTTTGTAGGTGTCTTAAAGAAGAGTTTTAAAATTCAACAATTAAATTTACAGGTTACGTTGTCACCTTCAAGGATGATATAGCTATTTTAATCTAAATCTTGTTGAAAATTAACTAATTTTAAATGTATAATTCCATAAACACAATTCTTCCCAAACTCTTATATATAGCCTATGAACAGCTAAGATTATGGAAAACTCTTGCCTCCCTTTACTGTTTCACTGGCAAACCAGCCAGTCACTTTTTTATCACCAGGGTTTGAATCTATTGTTTAGGGTTCTAATCTTTGAATTACCAGCTGGATTTCTTCTATGAAAGAATGAATTTTTATTTTGCATCTAATGCCAAATCTTTTTAGTGAAATATAACTATTCACATATTGCATGAGGAAACACAAAGAATTGCCTGCATATTTCCAGTTGGGGTCAAAATTCTCTACAGGCTTGACCTTATCATAGTGTCATGATACCTGATTTCAGTGCCTATACTACCTATCTTGGCATAAACATTAACCCAACCATATCACACCAGATTTAACTCTGAAAAGATAAGTGAAATTATTACTGTAGATAAGATCTATATACTTTATAAATTAAGACCACCTATAATTCAAATCGCATTCTTATTCAGGTCTTTTTCCAAGGAACAGCTGGAAGTAAATTCCTGCCAAGGCAACCAGAACTAATTTTAAAACACAAGTCACTTTGTCCCTCTCAAAATGATTAAATTTCAGAGTCCCTTTCATTTTATCATTGCATCATAAAGAATTAATGTACATTACAGCGTATGTGAGAACAACCCCTTAAGAGTCAATGTCTATTGCCTACATTGTAATGCAGTATCCTATTTATCCGATTTCTAAACACACTAACAGTTACTGTGTTACATACTTAATATTTTTTAGCATCTTTACTCATTTTATATGGTACTTTCAAACTACACCAAAGACTGATGGTGGTATTGTAACATACATGTGGAACCAAATGCTAAATGTATATCTGTATCATGGTAATTGTTAAAATATATGGCACCAGAATCCATGATATGAGTGTCACAAAAGAATACTTGCCCAGTTATAACGTCAGCTACAATTTTTGTTTATCTCATGCTTTTATTTTGAGAAGTCCAGTACACACTGCCACAGAACAGTAAGTTATTAATTTATTAAGCCAAAGATTGAACAGTCTAATTTCGTTTGTTCTACTGTAGTAATTAAGAGAGCAAGTTCAGGAAAACAAAAAAAGATAATTATTTTTGTTTGTTTGTCTAGGTATATTTTACCTGGCAAGTCACATTGTCTAAAGCACGCAAAATATGTATGAGATTAAAACTATTTTATTGGTATGGACCATGACATAAACAGAGAAGAACATTTGAGAATATTTTCTTCTTCCACTAAAAAGTGTCATAATTTGTTTAATTTCTGTAACATGTTCTGTAGTGATTCTATAATCAGACATTGAAAAAGCACACTTAAAGTTCACTTTAATTTAGGTGCATGTAGGCTTTCATACAAAAGATGTTTCTTACAAGGACTTGTAAGAAAGGAAAAATACAGCAATCAAATCTGATTACAGAGAAAATAATATATCAAACAGCACTTATATGTAACATTAATATTTAGTATTATATATCAAACCGTAAATCCTATTATCAGTTTCAGGTGGGCAGTCTGTATGCATGAAGCTAAACATTATGATTCACAGATTACTTAATTAAGCCTCTTTGTCTGTACAATAGGCAAACTGGCATAATAATATTTAAAGATACAGGTGAAAACACTGGTCTGCTTGATGAAAGCAATTTTAGTTGAAAAGTGGTAGTGCTTACAACATGTATTACAGGTTGTGATGTGCTTTAGTGTCTAAACCAAAAGCCATCACAGTCAGTAGGACTGCTTAGGTATTCAAAGGTAAAGACGTTTTGAAGCGCTTAGCTGAAGTTACAAGCTGAATGAAAAAACTTATAAATTCACCTTTCCAGGTAATAGCTCCTTACAGAAAATCGCTCAGGTTCAAATTGTAAGAATCCTGTCTTTTCAGTAGCACAAAAGGGTCTGTGTTGTCAGAAATTATCATTTTCACTGAGAACGTGATTACACTCAATTTTTGAGAAATATTCCAGAAAAGTAGAAATTAGAAAAAATGTGTGTTTATGTATATGCATAGGTTGCTATACAAAGAGTAAAACTGGGCACCTCTTCATCCTCTGTTGACTTCGGTGTTGCCTGTGTTGTTCCTCTCTCCATGTGGTGTTTTGCCCTTCCTTACCCAGACCCTCCCAGGTACCCCCATGGCGACTGCCAGGCTGGGCCGTGCCCTGCGGCGGGGCCGTTGGAGCCAGCTGGAACCAGCCCTGTCCGGCACGGGGCAGCCCCGGCCGCTTCTCACAGAGGCCACCCCGCAGCCGCCTGCCAGCCCTTAGGCAGCTGCCCCTGGTACAGAAGCGCGAAAACAATATATGTATCTTTCTACTCTTCTGTGACATACCTAAATACACAGATATCTGGTTTGTCTTCAGATAAATACAAGTAAGAGAAAAAGAGAAGGAAATTAGTGTAAAATGCACATACCAGGAGACTTCTACAAAAATACATACACAGAGTAATTTACAGCTTGGAAACGTAATTGTGAAAGAGAAAGATACATAGTCATTGAACTTATTCCATGTCCTAGCCCAGTCAGGGACATCTGTGAGCCAAACTGACAAGGTTTCACGTTTTTATTATTGATTCTGTACCCTACATATATGTACACAATGACAATTTAGGTGCCTTGGCAGAAAAGGTTCCAGTTCTTTGACAAACACATCTCTTTAGTAAAGGTTTACTTCATATATGAACAAGAACAAGGTGTGAAATTAAGAGTTCTGTTGAAAGAGATCACTCCACGTGATTACCTCCATAAATTCCCTTTTTAACAGAACGTATTTCATTCCACTCAAAGTCAGAACAAAGCTAAAACGTCCTAGGAAAATACCTCACTGGTATTTTGCGCTTTATGAACTGTCAGTGTGATATAATGTAAAATCAGAAACACATATATAACTATATCACAATCCAGTGGGATGGAAAATCTGCAGAGAAAGCACTGGAAAAAAATGAGAGAGAATGACAGGAAATATAAAATTGAATGAAGTATGTTACTGTTAATTTCTGCTGTTGACTCAAGTCTATTTCTACTTTGTCTAGCTTTTTCTCTTTTTCCCTAAAATGAAAAGTAAGTTTGTTAATGATTTCTATTTTGTTATTAATAATTTCACATCCCACACAGCTCTAATACTGAGGACTGGCATTAGGCAGCATGTCTGAGGTCTCCTGGAAGGGAGAGACCTCACTTTGCTCTGACAGCACAGAGCTAGAAAGCTGCTCCCTCTCCCCACATGGTGACTGCTAATGGTCCAGGGTCTTCCCACCTGGTGAAGGCAGACGTGGACACCGGCTGTTGGAGCACAAGTTCTCTCCAAGCATTTTTACAGGGGGCTGTGCTGGTGAAAGCTAAGGGTATTGGCAAAGCAGCGCCATTCGTTTTCCAGGAGACGTCTCTAGCTCATATACTTCATATGCTGCTTCAAACTCTGCCAAGCCCCAAGGTCACTGTAACACTGTCCCTGCAATCTGTGAGCCATAACTAACTCCTCTGCAGCCCTGCTCTGCTGCACCCAGAAGATATCAGGTGAAGTAAAAAATCTGTCCCCACGTTTAGGCAGTATAATCTTAATGTCAGTAGAAAGATTTCCTTAAATACGGTAACATTTTTATTCTTATGGTACAGTTAAACATATTCCCTTACAATCCCCTGAAATAAAATTTCCTATAGCCTTCTTTCTAAAAAAAACCCAAACAATTTTTTCCCTCTCTCTTCTAACTGCACAGCCCTGTATGTCCTTTTATAACCTACTAGACAGATAGAAATAAAAATAACGGTTTGTGATCATGACTATACTATTGTACACCATAAGGCAAAAATATGTAGTCATTTTTCCTCAGCCACCATTTTCACCTAACCGTACTTTTCCCTAACAAGAGAATATAAAACCAGATTGAATTACTTTACAAGATAAGCAAAAGTGCATGACATTTGGCTATGTCACAGTCTTTTGTGCTGATCTAAACCCAGACTAATTCCACATAGAATCCTAGAATCATGGAATCATAGGTTGGAAAAGACCTCTGAGATCATCAAGTCCAGCCATCCACCCAACACCACCATGCCTGCTAAACCACGTCCTGAAGTGTCATATCTACATGTTTTTTGAACACCTCCAGGGATGATGACACCACCACTTCCCTGGGCAGCCTGTTCCAATGCCTGACCAATCTTTCAGTAAAGAAATTTATCCTAATATATAATCTAAACCTTCCCTGGCGCAACTTGAGGCCATTGCCTCGCTTCCTATTGCTAGTTACTTGGGAGACCAACACCTGCCTCACTACAACCTCCTTTCAGGTAGTTGTAGAGAGCAATAGGGTCTCCCCTCAGCATCCTCTTCTCCAGACTAAACAGCCCCCATTTCTTCAGCCGCTCCTCATCAGACTTGTTCTCTAGACCCTTCACCAGCCTCGTTGCTCATGTTCTGTGGTGAGGTGACACCAGTCTCTGCAATTCCAGCTTAGCACAGACTGCCAAAGAAAAGTAGGACTGGGAAGGGATGTAGTGGGGCAAGACACATCTAGAGATTTTAAGAGCAAACAAATAATGAAACATATTGACATTGAACTAGGGGAAAAATCCCAAACTGCTGGAGGTTTAAGCAAGTTGTTCTTTTAAAGGGTTCATCTTGTCCTCATAAAAAATTATAAATCTAGTATTAAATAACAAAAACAAATATTATTTTTGTAGGATTTTCAACATGACTTATAATGGTATTATAAGAACTAAAATAGATACTTCAGTATGAGAAAATTTGTAGCTAAATTTGCCAACCAAAAAAGCATAGACAGTTTCAGGTAAGCTTTACAAAATATCTCCAAACTTGTCACGGGTATCTGAACCAAAGATCTGAATAATGACTCATCTCTCTACTTGATTTACAAATGTAGAAAACAGCTTTTATTTCTGTACAAGTTATGAAAGCAATCTGAAAATCCTTATTTTTGTTTTAGAAAAGTCAAATGAAAAACACATTTCAAATTTGTGTTTTATAATATAATTGGAGTTCTACAAATGTGAAACTGAATTATATAATGAAGAAAACATGTCTTGTTTGCCTCGTCCAACCTGGCACCAGAGTTTCCACACGCTTATCTGTTTAGATATCATTTGTAAATGCAACTAATTCTTTTTTTCCATGTAGATCTACTTGCAGCCTAGAAATAGTTTTTACTGAGAATTTCAATAAACATTGAAACATACTCATAGCTCTAGCTGATGATGTTTTCTTTCATAGGACTTCTTCGTATCATATCACTCAAAATCAAACACTTTACATGTGTATAAAAATACCTTTATGTATATTACATCTTCATTAATGAAAAAAACAAGAAAATACAGAACTTGATAGGTCGAATTTTCCCTTGCAAAGGTAACACACACACAGACAGAGTTTTCAAAATTGTATAGATTTACCAAGTCTGTAGTTGGACAGAAATTAAAAAAAATGTAATATAAAAGTGTTTCCAAACTTTTTCATTTGCATTTGTTAATCGGTTATTGTTGATGCTCAATTTCATTCACTTCGTAATCTGAAATTTGCAGTAGTTTGCCATGTATTCTGTAATCTACTATTTCAGCATATAAACATATCTGTAACTAAAATTCAGGAGCGTGATTTGAATCACTTTCGTGTGAATTAAAACATTCTGAAAAATAACAGCACACTATGCAGTCTGATGACAAATAATACACCATGTTGTCCATGAATAGAGATATGCAAAGCAATGTGCCCTGTTCACTACTTTATGTTATTAATAACGTATAAAAGTAACGCAAATAGAAGATAAATACATAGGTTTTAGTTTTATTTTTAAAATCAAGGCTAAGTATTCTTTAAGCTTTTATAGCATAAAGTAATCAAATATTTGTTCTATGTCCAGATGCCAAAGCAAGTTTGGTACCCTTCGGAAAAAAAAAGATAACCTTCTAGAAGCTACCTGCAGTGCATGGCTTTAATCCACTAGCTCACCTAAGCACAATTTTCCCTGGAATAACCAGTGCCCAGATCAAAGAATAGAAATTCCAAAAGCTTCATGTGGACTCAAAGTCGTAGCCTTTCCTTGAAATATTTTGTACTTTTTCTCCTTAGTAGGTGAAAATAGGAATGACTTTCAGAGTCTTCGTGGAGCTTGTTACACTGATGCTTGCCTTGATAGTCTGGATACGAGCAAGACTTCTTGGCTCCATTAAAAAACCATGGAGGAAGGGAAACATCAGTAAATACTAAATGAACACCTGAGTTTTGCAAGCAGAATGACATTTTTTGGTTTGTTTTCTTTCAGATTCCTTTCTTTCACTTTAAACATACTGAGAGCTGAATTTATATACCAATACATAGTAATCACTGAAGCAACTGTAGAACAACATAGAATATGAACAGTACATACACATAGATACATGCGCTTATAATGTATATTGTAGAATGAAAATTGGAATGAATCATGTGGACAAGTCTACTGAAATGATTCATATGTATAAAGTGACATTCTTAAATGCCCGGCTCTACTTTCAGCAGTCCCTGAAGCAATTGTTACCTTGTCACTTTCCCGGAGTCACCTGTCGTGAGTTGCGGATCTTTTAGCTCCATACATCTCCTTAATCCCTTTTTACTTGCATCTGTTCCCTCTCTTGTCAGAACCTGGTCGTTTTACTACCTTTTGGTTATTGCATAATAAAGATATATGATTTTGACCGTCCAGCATTCCTCTCACTTTTACAGAGCAGTTTTGACTACATCTTCAAATTTATATTCAGGGAGTCTAATTTCAGTGTGGTTAATTGCTTACCTGTTGTCTGGATAAGAAACTCAGGCTCCTGACTTTTCTGATCCATCTGCAGTGTATTTCAGATGGTCAAATAGGCTAAAATTTTGATAATTGGAACAGTTCCTCAGCAGCACCAGTATTCAAATGCTATTAAATACATGCGTGATATTCAGTTAAGGTCTTCATATCAACACAGAAATTCAAATACCAGTAGACATAAAAGTTTTAAAAAAAACTTTTTACCTTCCAGCATAAAAAGCATTTTTTTAGTATTACTAATTGTTAGAGAAATACATAGGACTGAAGAAACGACACTGTTCCTCAGGAGCTAAACCCAGCAATGTCTGCAGGTACTATAGTACAGTTTTTTGGTCCTTATTATGCCAAATTTAGAAGTTTTGGTATACTTAAAAATAATGAGGATCTATGATTTTTATTCCTTCCTAAGATAATAAATTGCTATTTTTTTGCATAATTTAACTACTCCTATTCTAATCTTCATTCCCTTCCTTTATTCTGCAGAGCATCAGGTGACAATTATATTGAAAACACTTTTCTAAAGCTCTCAGATGTAGTCATTTGCTATTATAATCTAAATATCAAAGTCAGATTGTATTTCCAGCTTTTAGGTCAATCTCTACATGGAATTCTGCTGAAAAATCAGAGGGGCAATATGAAGCGTAAGTGAATAGTAATCTCATTAAAAACTTTCATATAATACATGTTGTAGACTTATTTTCCTTTAAATCTCTTCATACCTTGGAAGTAGTTTATTTTGCACCATTAGTATATGACAGAATAAATACAGAATAAGAGCGCTAGTCTGTGGTGTTTGTGATATCTAGTGAAATTGTCTGTATGATATTCTCATAAATCTCATCTCTACACTATTCCATAGTATTTAATTAGAGGTAAGATGGTAGTGATTACTGTGAATGACACTGCCATTTTTCTACTCCATTGTGATACCTAGCAATCCAAATATGAAGGCAGGAAAAAATACTGATTTATGAGCTTGATATTTTGACTTGGCACTCTAAGGCCAAAAAGTAGAATAGTTCTGAAGCTCAGTGACACTTTATTTCGTCTTAAACAGTCAGACATATATGTTTTTCAGAAGAATTGTTCTTAATTGCATACCTAATAAAATGTTTAATTGGGGGTGGGGGGGCAGATACATTTCTGGAGCAAGAAGGACGGAAAATCTGTTCCTGCTGAAAGCAGTGGTATTTCTACATTAACTACAAAGAAAGCAGGTTGAGGGTTTTGAAATGTGATGAATCTTGGCCCTATTTTCAAGTACAATGAATCTTTTGACAGAAAAAGACAATGGTGTTTCTTTTTTTTCTCCTACACACTCTTGAACAAAGAACTGAACAGGCCTAGAGACACATTTCAGAAGTAAAACCCTCTAGCAAGTGTCTCTCTCTTCTTTTCTCTGTTGACTATGGAAGGAGCTTGTGGAAATTAGTGAGAAGAGCAATGTTCATAAAGTTGGAGGATATCCTTCTTCCCTCACCAACCCAAGAATAAAACTGAAAAACAAAAAGTGAAAGAGAAAGATAAAAGTTCAGAAGTAGTTACAAGCTCCTCACTAAGCTTCACACCCAGAAATGCTCTTTTCACAGTTATAGAAATTCTCCAAATTATTGAGTGACAATGCATGTAATACATCTCATCTCCCTTCCTTGTTTTATAGCAAAGTTACGTACTGGCTTGATTTACTCAGGACTGTATTTTAAAGTCTACCTGAAGAGGATAAGATCTGTAATTCTTTTGAGGTCTTTAATGCTCTTGAAATACAAAACGTCCTAAATGAAGCTGGATCATCTATTTAAGAATTTTCCATGCAGATATGGAAATCTGCAGGTGCTATGAAACCTGCAGCTTTACTGTCAACACTCTGCCTGTTCTTAGTAGTGTGCCAACCTTACTGAAACTGCCCATGGTCTGAGATGAGTGATGAACATTTCTGGTCAATCAGGGAATGTTACTGCAAGATCTTTCTATTCGCATGTTTTGGTGTTACAGATAATGAACATTATGATCTTCTATCATCACGTTTATGTAGGAGACCTTATTAAAACTCTGAAGCTGAATTGCTGGTTTTTATATGTTTACACGTTGAGAGACTTCTCCTGAAGTGAGTAATGGCACTTAGTGTTCAATGGGCATACTTTTTCATGTTTACAGTATTTAGACCTTTGAAAAACATGTTGTCTAAAGTGTCACTTATTACAGACAGCTGCGGGGGAGGGAAAGAGGAAAGAACAAATAATACCATTTGTTTTCATGCTCTGTGACAATACCTTCTGTACACATTTTCAAAATGCACACTCCTCTAGTGCCTTTACACTGTTGAGACAGCTAAACCACTCGTTTGGGGATATTTTGGCAGTAGCTGATTTACAGCTAACAGAACCAGGTAGTACTTTACAAGGTTTTTCCAAATATTAATACTGACGTGCAGAAAACAGACCCCACAATCTGTAAGATTGTAAAGTAGGTATGTTTATTCGGCGCTGGGCAGCACGAGGGGTAGTCCCACCAAAGTCGTGTGTGCTGAGCAGCAACTTGTCTCTTCAATTTATACAATCAAATATTACATGTACTTTAGATTTCCCAATACGCCTATACATATGCATATATCCTCATTTCATATCAAAATCAGTTCCAAGAAATAATTTCCATATTATGATTAGTTCCAAGAAGTAATTTCCATAGACTCCTCCCAGCTGTGCTCGCACAGTGTCTCCTAGTGGTGTTCGTTGGGGGTCCCTAGATGAAGACCCATCCTCTTCATCACGGTGTCCGCTGATTGACCTTTGTTTCTGCACAAACTCAGTTCTCTTCTGGCTCCCATCCATACAGCAGGGTCAGTCTTGACCAGTTCTAGGCGACCCCCAGCCCCTATCAGGAACCAACCCCTTTGTATCGAGATGCAAGACTCTCTGTTTCAGTTAATTTAGACAATAGATAAGCACTATCAGTTTTTTAAATGCACAGCAAATATTAGGTAATGCCACTTCTATTAAAATCCCTTTTAACCCCTTCCTTCAATATGAAATTTATTTTTACTTACTACTGCAGGTTTCCTTCTAGGCAGGTTAGCACAAAACTTAGCCAAAGCTAATTTAGTTTCAAGAACTCAATCTAGAGGGGCTGAGAGGTGATACCAGTGTGGATGTACGACAATGTGTTAAGAAAAGGTAAACTGATTGTGAACATAAAGCAGATTTCAGTGACCAGCAGCCAAGCTGTCTCAGGAAAGAAAATTTTAAGGCCACATTTTGCCACCTAAGCTTATTTTGTTTTATCTTTGTCCAAAATCCAATTCTAAAACAACACATAGTGAAGAAACATTAAACCCTTCCTATGTCAAAGAGAAAGTCTGTGTTAACAGAAAGTACTATTTCTGGCCTCCCCATTACTAGAGAGGCGTGGACACACTGGAGAGAGTACGACAAAGGGCCACAAAGACAATTGAGGGACTGGAGCATCTCTCCTGTGAAGAAACACTGGAACATCTGGGACTATTCAGCCTGGAGAAGAGAAGGCTTGGGGGGGGGGAACTCATCAGTATGTATAAATATCTGTAAGGAAGATGTAAAGACAGCTGAGCCAGGCTCTTCTCAGTGGTGCCCAGTGACAGGGCAAGAGACACTGGGCACAAACTGAAACACAGGAGGCTCCATCTCAACATGACAAAACTTTTTTTTCACTGTGAGAATGTCTGAGCACTGACATAGGTATTCCAGGGAGGTTATGGAAACTCCGTACTTGGAGATATTCAAAAGCCATCCGGACATGGGCTCAGGCAACTCTAGACACTAGGCAGCCCTGCTTGAGCAGGATGCTTGGACCAGAGGACCTCCAGAGGTCCCTTCCAACCTCAGTCATTCTATGATTCTGTGATTCTGTGAAATGCTGTGTAACTAAATTCTGTTAATTCTCAGTAATGTCTTTTTGTTTTGTTTTAAAGAACTTAGAAGTAACCCACTGCTCTTTGAATGGAAAGTTGTCATTTTCACATACTGCTCAAAATTCCTTCTTCACGTTTCAAAGAAAACTATTACAAAAGAGGAAATTTGTGCATGTGACCCTAATGACATATAGGTTTGGCATTACAAACTTTTTATTTTCTCCGTAGTTCTAAAGATCTTTTTTGGTACCAATCTCACTGTGAGGTTACAAGAAACTTATATTTGATAATAGTCAAACCAATGGCCGATAAAGACTAGTGAAAGTTTTTCATTTTTTAATTTAAGAGACATAAGCCATTAGGTTTCTCAAAACAGTGGATGGATGGCAATACACACACAAAAAAGTAATTTAATTTTAAAATATTGCATTGTCCATAGAACTCAAATGGAACCAGTTCTTGGATAGCAAACCTGGCACATTTTGTATGATGAGGCTTTTCAAAGGTCGCCTACCTGAAGCTCCTAAGTATGGATACCTAAGGCTTGACTTGGGATAGGCAATCAAGCAGAAAACTGATGAGAAAGAGGGAGAGCTTTTAAACTTCCCCTAATACTGTCAGATCCTTAACAGTTTAAACAATAACTTCTGTGCAAAGCATTTGCTTGTGCATTTTTAAATGAAAAAATCCCATCATGTCAGAAAATGTTTGAACAGCTTTGTTTCCCTCTTTTCCTACCTGGAAATTACAAAACAGTGAATGCTGCTGACTCAAGCACAGTGAAGTAAATTAACTCTTAGAAAAACATATGGCTTTGCAAACATACGTCTTCAAATATTTTAAGATATAGGCTGCAAAGTATTGAAAAGAGCCACGTGTAGTATATAGTTTATGCCTGCAGTTCCATAGCAGCATTAGTATAAAATCTGAACTAGTATTTTAAATCAGTATTTGTGTCAAAGTCTAGAAAGAACAGATTAGACCCCATATGCATTCCTTGTACATTAAACTGGCTGCAAACAACAGCAGATTTCTAAAAGACTTGAAGAAGTATTATCTTGCACTAATTTTGTTTCTTTGCATTTTAATGATTTGAATATAAAATTTCAATGGATTTATATCCAATTTGAAATGTAATGTTTGAGATGTGACAGCAGACGTCTATGGGGGTTTTCATACAGTAAAATCTATGTATGAAAGTATGATTCTAGGATTATAGAATGCTTTGGGTTGGAAGAGACCTTTAGAGGTCATCTAGCCCAACACCCCTTCAATGAGCAGGGACATCTTCAACTAGATCAATTTGCTCAAAGCCCCCTTCAGCTTGGCCTTGAATGTTTCTAGGAATGGGTCCTCCACTACCTCTCTGGGCAACTGTCATGTTAAAAGGGGTAAAGCAGTCTGATAATCGGTAAAAGGAAAGCTCTTCCATTGAGGCATGAGGTTCAGAGCTGAATCCTCTTACGTTCTAAACTCACTCTCAGAGAGGAGCCAAGGTGTGGCTGGATCTACTCCTAGTCCCAGATTTGGTCAATGGTTTATGTCAAAGGGTTAAGTGTGTAGCCACTTATCAGATTCAACTTGTCTGTCAGAGCCCCTCCAAGGACTTTGACTGAAACAGTTTCACAAAGTTGAAACAATAGGTAATTTATTCAAGCGACAGTTATCACAGATTCGGGATTGCCGTTGATAAATGCACTATCTACAAAAGTTGAGCTCAAAGGTAATGGATTAGTACTTTAGTTAACAATGTGTTCCTGGGGATACATCTGACAAAGTCAGAGGAGCGACTCTTTCCAAAAAGGCATCCCTTCTTGTGGCGGAAGAGAGGTTCAGACCCGTCAACCCGTCCATCAGGTAAGGTTCTTTCTTGGCTCCTCCTTCCAAAGAGAGATTTCAAGGGCCAATTTTTAAACGTTTGAAAATATTTTTGTGAGGTGGGACTAAGTCAATTATTGTGTGCTCATTGGCTCTTGGCACGGAATATTGTGTTGTCACAAGCAGGACTCTGCAGTTTGACACGCCTATGGAGCAGACACCTTGGTATGTTCATCCGTGGGCCATCTGTTCTTTATCCAAAGCAACCTCTGGCTGCACGGCCTCCACCTTACCCCACAGATCACTTGATTTACAGTGATGGGCTATCCCACCTTACTTCTGTCTGACAAGATAAGCGTAAGTTAATTGCTCCATTTGTTAACTTCGGTTCTTGGTGCCTGAGTCAGAGCATGTCTCTCATCTTGCATTGACAAGTCCAGCAAGGCCATCGACTACAACAACCCACTCCAATGTTTCACCACCCTTACTGTAAAAAATTTCTGCCTTATATCCAGTCTAAATCTACTCTCCCTTGGTTTAAAACCATTACTCCTTGTCCTGTCACAACAGCCCTTGCTGAAAATATTGTCCCCGTCTTTCCTATAGGCCCCCTTCAGGTACTGAAAGGCTGCAATAAGGTCTCCCCGCAGCCTTCTCTTCCCCAGGCTGAACAGCCCCAACTCTCTCAACCTCTCCTCATAGGAGAGGTGTTCCAACCCTCGAATCATTTTCGCCGTCCTCCTCTGGACCCACTCCAACAGCTCTGTGTCCTTCTTATGTGGAGCTCTCCAGAGCTGAACACGGAACTCCAGGTGAGATCTCACTAGAGCAGAGTAGAGGGGCAGAATCACCTCCTTTGACCTGCTGCCCACGCTTCTTTTGATGCAGCGCAGGATATGGTTGGCCTTCTGGGCTGCAAGCGCACATTGCCGGCTCATGTCCAGCTTTTTATCCACCAGTATCCCCAAGTCCTTCTCAGCAGGCCTACTCTCAATCCCTTCATTCCCCAGCCTGTATTGATAGCGGGGGTTGCCCCAATCCAGATGCAGGACCTTGCACTTGGTGTTGTTGAACCTCGAGAGCTTCACACAGGCTCACCTCTCCATCTTGTCCAGGTCCCTCTGGATGGCATCTTGTCATTCTGGTGTGTCAACTGTCCCACTCATCTTGGTGTCGTCTGCAAACTTGCTGAGGGTGCATTCGATCTCGTTGTCTGTATCATTGATGAAAATATTAAAGAGCACCTGTCCCAGTACAGACCCCTGAGGGACACCACTTGTCACTGACTTTCATTTGGATATCAAGCCATTGACCACTGCCCTCTGGATGTGACATTCCAAACGATTCCTTACCCACCAGAGAGTCCACCCATCAAATCCATATCTTCCCAATTTAGAGAGAAGGATACTTTGGGGGACCATGTTGAAGGCTTTACAGAAGTCCAGATAAATCATATCTGTTGCTTTTCCCTTGTCCACTGATTCAGTCACTCCACCATAGAACACCACTAGGTTGGTCAGGCAGGACTTGCCCTTGGTGGAGCCATGCTGGCTGTCTCGAATCACCTCCCTGTCCTCCCTGTGCCTTAGCAGAGCTTCTAGGAGGATCTGTTCCATGATCATCTCAGGCACAGAGATGAGGCTGACAGGTTGGTAGTCCCCAGGGTCCCCCTTTCTATCTTTTTTAAAAATGGACAGAATGCTTCCCTTCTTTCAGTCACCAGGGACTTTGCCTGACTGCCAAGACCTTTCAAATATCACAGAGAGTGGCTTGACAGTGAAATCAGCCAGTTCCCTCAGGACTCTGAGATGCATCTCTTTAGGTCCCATAGGCTTATGTATGTTCATGTTCCTCAGGTAGTCATGAACCCGATCTTCCCTTACAGTGGGAGGGGCTTTGCCCCTCTGGTCTTCATCTTGCAATCCATCGACTCGGGAGGGGTGAGGAGAGAGGTTGCCAGTGAAGACTGAGACATGCATTATTAGATTGGGTCTGCCTATTCCTTGCAACGTCACCACCCAAAACTGGAAGGAGGGAGGAAAATATAAGCTGTGCCTCAGATTCCCTCACTAGCCACCCCAAGGCCCTGAAGTCTCTGAATCACCCTTGGGCTATGTACTGAAACTTCAGCCCCACCCACGTGGAAGAGCAGTAACGGGTAGTATTCCGAGGGTCGCACCAGGCTTGGAAGTTTGCCTATGATATCTCTAACCTGGGCTCCTTGGAGGCAGCAGACTTCCCTATGAGGAGGGTCTGCCCGGCATATTGGACCCTCTGTTCCCCTCAGAAGAGAGTGTCCTACAACTATGACCTGTCTTTTCTTCGTTGTGGAGGTGGTAGTGATATGGGGGGGTGGGTCTTTAGGATCTCCACTCCTCCAGCGTGGATGGATTGACACCTACATTGTCCACTCAGTGGTCCTCCACAGCTAAAGCCTCATACCTGTTGTGCAGAGGCACCTGGGGAGGCATGGGTGGCAAGGAGATGGTTCACTTGCTGTCCCAGTTATGGACTTGTTTCCACTCGCCACTTCCCTTTAAGACCCTGCTTACGTCCAGGTGGGGGGAGAACACTGGATCCCTTAGATCACAGCCTTTTTCTGGTGACTGTCCCTGTTCAGGTTTTAGGGAGGTGAGAGTATGGTTCCACTAGCCTATCTCTCGCTCAGACTCCCTGATGCTCCTTAGTCTATCTACTTTGTCTCTTAGCTCTGCCACCAGGCCCAGTAGATAGTCCAGCTGATCACACCTTACACAGCTGTTCTCTCCCCTGCCATCCATTTCCAGTGCAAGCTGGTGGCACTCCCTGCAGCCGGAGACCTGTACGGCTGTCTTTCCCTGGGAGCTCAGTCTGGGTTGATACCTCCTTTCAGGCAAGTGTAGAGGATGCAGCCTTCTGCCGGGTGGATACCATGGCTAGGCTCCCTCTCATCGAATGGACTTATTGAACTTATCTCTTGATATCGGAGAGAGACTTCGCCCTTCTCCGCATGACCTGTCTGCATGAACTGCCCCCTAGACCGCCCTACCACACCTGGACTGACATGTCACACCCTGTTTTCTCCTTCTATAACTTTATAATGCTACATTAAACATTACAGTAAATTCTTTTATTGATACTTAGTATGATCTTTCTTCTTTTTTTATTTTTTAATTCCCTTCCAGTGTTGGTGATTTTCATTTGCAGTTTTTTGAGATATTATTCATTCTTGCTAAATTAAAAGATTTATAATTCACTGAAAGAAGATAAACAGGCATATTCTTGATCTTAGTTATATTCCAAAATTTATTCCCTGTGATTCTGCTGGTGTCTTGCTCCTCGTAGTCATCTTGTTAGCATTCATTACTTTATTTTACACAAAATCATACAAAAAGTCAGTAGGCCAAGAAATTACATACCTGTGTTCACAATTTGTGTAGAACTGTTTGGTGTTGGGTTGGGTATACTTAACCTGTATATGAGAAAAATACAGAACCTAGTGTTCATTCTCTCTATGTTCATGTCAATTCAGTGAAGATTTCCACCTAATCAGCTTCCATTTGGCATTCTTTTATCTGCTACTTTGCATGTAACTTACAAAGTACTCTTGCACCAAGGAAAGAAACAAATACAAAGCAACTTACAGCCTAAGAAGCAGATCAAGTGACAACTAATCGGATATTAGAACTTCCAAGAAGACTTAGGAAGCAGTTTATATTAAAAGCGCTTACATGTTGCTTGGTATTATCCCTAAAGCTTTACACAGGGCACCTACAGTTTTAAACACAGCATGAGCAGCTTTTCAAAACTTTCTTAGGTCATATGTTTTCCATCAATCATCTCCCCAGATATCTGTCACTACCTTTCAACACCCTTTTAGAAGCCACTTCTTCCCTCTCCCCTCCTATAACACATAAGATATGGTAGAAACAGTTCAACAAGCTGTGGAGTTACCCAAGTGAGTTATGCTGAGGCCAGCAGTACAGTAGATCCTGACTCAGGAACCCAGTGATTTGAATCAGAGAACAGGAAGATCTAAGTCATGCAAATGATAAAACCACCCTTTCCTTTGGCAGTTGCACAAGAAGACCTTGGCACATGAGGGAAGACTGCTCTCTTACATCTCAGAGATTGTTTTCAGAATCAATTTAGTCTGTCGTTTTTGAAAAACTGCTCTCTTCACAGGTTGTACTTCTGTAAGTACAGGTTATGTACTACTCTTTTATCTCATAAAGTTTCATCCAACATTTTTTCTACCTTCTATAAATTTTGAATTTTAAAATAGATGCTGTAATTTCAAGCACATTTTTTTAAAGAATGCGTTGAAGAAAATCCTCATTAACAAAAAATTCCTGAATTAATTTTGCTACTTTCTAAAGTCTTTTTCAATCAAAAAGTTCTTGTTTAATTAAGATTCCTTCCACAGCCTTGAAATGCTCTATGAGGTTCATGGTATGCCTAGAATAGATATAGTTCCCTCCAGAACCTGGAAAAAAAATATTAGTTAAAAAAAGCAGCAGGTGACAGAAATTTTGTTGAAGTGATAAGCATAGGATGGTTAACAATATTTTTGCCACAGCTTTTCATTACTAGATATTGATTTTTCAGAATGAAAAATTCCTTTCAGGCATATGCTGACTTCAAAAATAGCAGATGCCCTTTTCAGGACTAACAAGAGAAGAAGAATTCTTAAGAATAATCACTAAACAAATGACTGAAAAATAAAGAGTTGTGTTCAAGTCTTTGTATTTCCCAGGCTAGAAAAGCCACTTAAGCATGTATGCCTTAAGAGATACGGGAGGATTCCTTTGTTGTGCAAATTGTTGATTTCTGTAAAGCAGAAGAAGTGTTCATTTTTGCTTCTAGCTTCTTATGCTTGCTATGGAATGCCTGGTATTCATCACAACCCAAAGCATATTCCAGAAGTCTCAAGAACGTGCTTGTACAATGGGAGAACTACCTCTGTATAGCTATTGTAACCTGTGCAGAAAGAAAATTAGATTCACAGAGAAATGTTTCAGCAGAGGAAGGAACTGTTTCAGTAGCATGCCACAACTATAAGCATATAGAAACATATGTTTCCTAAAATAAGCTGTAATAATTGTGCTATTTCAACAAGCAAATTCTGGATTTTTGGGGAGTTTGTGATTTGCACTGAAACATTGGACTAAGGAAGAAAAATCTTCATTTAAAAATACTGGTTTATAAGGGCATGATTGTTTGTGCTGCCTTAAATTTTTTTCAAATTGCTTACTCTAAAATGACTTCATCAATGTTTATAGTCACACTTCTTCACATCTATCCAGGTGACGTGATGCAATGAACAGGATTTCTGGAATATATTAGAAGCCTTAAGTAGAAGAAAGGGGCATCAAGTTGATGCAATTACATGCAGTTGCTGACTGCCATGAAAACAAAAGGTGCAAATGAATAAATTGTGCTATTTAGGATACAAACTTACACATAGCATTGTCTGTAAATATAACATGTTAAAAAGAGAAATTACAGCCTCTTGAGAAACATTCGTGGAAGTACTACTTTTCTAGTAACACTCTTATGAAAATAAATTAAACAACAGATGGAATGCAGGTGTTCCACCCAGTAGCACTTACCATACTGAAAGCAGTACAGTATATTAATAAAATACGCAGTAAGTTCATAAGATGTATAGTATATTTATTTCTAATTCTTTAACATCTCCAGTGTTGGGGATATCCAGATAATATCCGGATATGTAGCTGTTGTTGAGATTAACTCATTAATTTAGAGTAGGAAACAATTTATTTCCCTTCTTGTTCATATGTCCCTTGGAAAATACTTGAGTCATCAAGAAAGCAAGATAAAACAAAAAAAAAACAAAAAGGAAAGTTTTATAGATTTACAAGGATCAAAGCCCTTTCATAACTATGTAAGAAGAGGCATATTGCTATCAGATATAAAGTGTCATTTCAAAGAGAAAAAAGGTAGTTGATTAAATGTTAAAAATATTTTTTTTCCTTGCCTCTAGACATTTGCTATAAATTTCTAGACATTCACAAACAAGCAAGGGACACATACAGGTCACCATACATTCTTCTGCAGATTAGTTTTCAAAAAGCAGAGACTTGTTTCCCTGCTTCCTTAGCTTAACTGTTCTGTGCAACGGCCCCAGTGTTGCACAGTGACGTCTGCACGAAACAGGCGCATCAGAACTTTATCAACAGCCCTGGTCCTTCATACAGTGTGGCAATGGAAGCAACATGACACCAGGGAATCATGTTGATGTTATCAGTAGCTGCATCTACTGCAATGTCAATTGGTGTGCACAGAAATTGCTTCAGCTGATGTCCAAAAGTGTTTGCAGAAACTCCTTTATTCCACTAAAGCTATCAAATTCCACCCATGGTGTTCCATATTAATTAAGGCACAGATGTACTTTCAGAAATACATGACTGTATTTTTTTTATTTTTGTTTTTAACATATGTCTAGTCTTCTGCTTTCTGAAATATGAAAGATTTCCAAGAACTGCAGCGAAGTCTTGGGTCTAACTTTTTTTGAAGTTGCTTAGTGGTCACTGTAGTATTACATAAAATCAAAAATTACTAAATCAAGTGTGGTTAGAAACATACCAGTCAGCTACTGACACTGATTAATTATGTCAAACACTTAACTTTGTACAGAAAAGGTTAGGTTGCATGCTATTCCTGCTCAATAAATTTAGTTGTACCTAACAGACTCTGTTGATCATAGTTAAAATTCTGAGTACATAGATAGCCAATGAGAAGAAAACTGCTGGCAGATGAAGGACATGAACAAAAAGATGGTGAACCATAGGTCAGTAATTTTGTCGTATAATTATTATAGTAAATTTTCCCCTCAGCTGAAAGATGACACTAATAAACTTCTTTCTAGCTTTCCTGTGGCCAAGTATTCTCCGTTATTTTTTTACATGTAGAGAAAAAAGGTTGCATAATTTCATATGTGTCACCTTATTTGTATCTTTTCCTTTAATTTTGATGGTTGGATGCAAATGTCAAAAGTTTCCAAGTCCCTGCAGCATTTGTTTTGCTTCCAAATTTCATTTTTTAATTAACTTTCATTTTAAAATGCTCATTGGCTTATCACTGTGTTTCCCAGACTGTAGAGTGTCACAAAAAATAATGCTATACTACTTCAAAGTAAAAAGAAACAGAAAAATACATCTTAATTTTTTTTTTATGTCTAAAATGTAGTATCAAAAATACGGAGATTACAGAGTTATTTAAGGATGTGCAATTAACAATCAAATGTATTTAATCCTCTTTCACTATTCTGAACTTTAATACAATAAATCCTTTTGAAATTTTCCATATGACTAACATGATAGTGGTATATTTGCATATGGCTTGCAAATGAACTAAATACAGGATTCACACAGATAAAGCTTACTGAACATTGCAGAGGAAAATTTTCAGGGTCTTAATGTTGTTTCACATTTAACATCAGAAGTGCAAACACACAAGGTCAAGCCCCGATATAAATAGTGAACATGCCAATATTGCTAAACCTTCAGATGTAAAACATCATTAAAACTATTTGCCAGCTTTCAAAAGGTAAACAAATATATTTAATCACTCTTTGAATTACTGTAATGTGTATCTTGACTAACATTTGTTAATGGCTCAGAAAAGTGCTTATTTGCCTGTGCAAAATATAAACTATGTTAAGCACCACAAGGCCTGATTTTTATACCACTCACATGACTGTAAATTTATAATCCTAATAAATCAGAGAAATAATGCTGATGCAGACTCAACGCTGATGATACCTATCAGGTGAACAAATTTAAGAAGTCTTTCTAAATGTGATATTGTTCTTCATTATTTCAGTACAAGCAAAGGTCAGAAAAGAGAAATGAAGAGCAGAACTAGATTGCCTGTTGTGTGAGAAGATGATTAATCATCTACATTTTGGCTGACAGATCAGGGACCTCAGGTTTACCACTGAGGTTTATCTGAGTTTTGGATGAGGGAATATCTTCTACTCTTCTCCCATTTTAAAACTGTTAACTGGGTGGTAAAGACTTTTAATGTACACCGATATGTTACAATAGTATACTAATAATAATGGTATAATAATAATATAATAACCGTAGTGAAGAACAGCCTACAAAATAAATTTGATTCATTTTTATCTGATGTATCTATGAAATTCTACAAAACCCAACCACAGAGCAGTATCTGATTCAGCATTATCTAGCAGTGATACATAACCACAACGTGGATGGTAGTTGAGAAGTGTTCCTTCACTCCTCTTTTCTTACTAAATATACTTGACACATGTTGCTGATTTCTCTCCACTCATTTCAATCTATGGAAATTAATAAAAATAAGGTCAGAATGGTCCCACAAATGTCATCTTACCCATCCCTCTGCCATGGAGAGGTCATAATTGTGTTTTGTTAATTCTGAAATGTTTATCTGACATGTTTTTAAAGTCCAAGAGTGAGACTGGCTTTGGAAATTCTTTCTTTTTCAGCATTTAATTATCCTTATCGTTAGAAAAGTTTTCATCAAGTCCTCTAAATCTTTCTTGTTGATTTTCAAAGCCCTGTTTCTCATTTTATAATCCACTGGCATAGACAGCAAACTATTTTGCTGTTACAACAGTCTTTTCAGGTGTTGGAAGATGCCTGTGACAGAACAGGCATCTCCTTTCTCTTTGAAACCTCTTCTCCAGCTTCCTTGGATATATTTTCCATAACTTTGATCATTTGATCTTCTCTGGATGTTTTTCAATTTGTCTGTATGTTTCTCTTGAAGTGATGAGCTCAAAGTCAAACAGTGTTCTGGGACTCCAAATAGAAAGATCACTTTGTACATAGACAGACTACGCTCCTTTTCATATAACCCAGAAGATATCCTTTTTTGAACATCATCAAACAGTTAACTCAAACTCAATTTATGATCCCTTATAATATTGCATTTGACTTTCCTTAGACTTTTTCCCTGTCACTTCCATAATTTGTCATGCATATTTCTAATTCTGTGTCCTCTAGTGTATTTGCAATCCCTCCTGACTTTGAGTCATCCACAGACTAAATAAGCATATTCCATCATCTAAGTGGCTACTGAAAATACTGAGCGGAATCAGCTCAAGGATGGACCTCTGAGAAACTCCACTTAATACCGTCTTCTAGAATGAGCCATGGATAACTGCTTTCTAAAGTAAGATTTTCTTATTAGTTTTGCCATGATAGTTTCATCTATTTCCTTTCCTCAGTTATGAAGGTATCATTTCAAGGAATAAAGAAAAAATAAAATCAAATTAAAATAAAAATCTTTACTGGTGGACAGATAGATGACAGCTGCTCTTTCTCACCTAAATAGACTGTTCCTTATCCTGTCAGAAAGAAAACTTGGATTTATCTAGAACCTTCTATGTGTTTGTTAAAAATTTCCTTGTCATCTTTCAAGTGTCTACAATTATCCAGTTCCAAGAATTTTGAGGGGGATAGAGGGACAGAATTTTTCCAACAATTGAAAGGCAAGCTAAGATGTCTAAATTCCTCCATATTGCCAACTCACTTTTTAAAGATGCACATGAAGTTTTCCCTTTTCTACTTGTCTGTTGTCTTTCATTTGTCTACAATATCAAATTACTAGCAGTTCCAGATTACTTCAGTTGGTTCTTTAAGTACCTTAGGATGAAGTTTTCTAGACGAAGTCAATCTGAAAGCACCTTATTTCTTTAAACCTCTCATTTTATCTTCTCCTGTTTCAGGGCGAGCATGACCCATTACTGAAAAAAAAGCATAGATTTTTTTACAAGGACTAATACAAAAATTATTAGACATTTCACAGTTGTCAGCATCAGCTTTCTTTTATTGCTGAGCAGCAGACCAATTGCTTGGTTCTCATCTTGGTACTAACAAATATTTCTTGATATGCTTGACACCTCTTGTTAGTTGCACCTCAGTTTGAGCTTTCATATTTCTTTTCCACTATTTTTTTCTTTACTTCTTTGTGTTCATCCTCTTTAACCAGACTGGATATCTGTTTGCTGACATTATCTGCTTACATCTGAGCTCGACAGAGCTCTTGGATTCCTTAAATTGATTTCTTAACGCACATTATCCCCTTCCTCTGCATTAAAATAATTTGTGATGAAATTCCCACTGTCATTTCTTTGAGGAACACTAAGATCTATATAATTATTCTTACTGTTAGACAAACTTTTTTTTTTTTTCTTCCTTTGAGTTTACTAGGATGATATAGCTCCTAATCCTTTTTGCAGTTATAAACTAAGCAGAGAACAAAATCTATATTCCTACCACACCAGAAAAACTTGCTTTACCATGATTAAACTCAGATTCAACTCACAGAGTCAGCATCTCCCACATTTCAAAACTAAGCTTGTTTTCCATTGTCACAGTGTCTTTCACAATCATACGATGAGTTCTTTAAATTCTGCAGCACTTTGTTGCAGCGTAGACGCTCTATTGCGAAGCACAGTTCCTATTTCCGTCCGTACACAGAATGTATTTTCTTAGATTCAGTTTAGAGTACTTCAACATTTTATAT
The DNA here is from genome assembly GCF_030867145.1 of Opisthocomus hoazin. Taxonomy (NCBI): domain Eukaryota; kingdom Metazoa; phylum Chordata; class Aves; order Opisthocomiformes; family Opisthocomidae; genus Opisthocomus; species Opisthocomus hoazin. Next base: position 111,801,274 of record NC_134414.1, on the reverse strand, counting down.
ATATTCTTTGTTCTGGAAAGCTTCATTTTTTTATTATCAGTAAATTTTTTGCCTTAAGGGAAAACACTTCCCATTCAGATCCACTTACTTTCTTTATGTCTAACCAGGAAAGAAAAAAAACTATGACTGATGTCATTTTAAGCTAAATAAACTTCAACTGATTTAAAGGAAACTCCATTAGTTAGGTGTCACTGACAGCTGAACCAATTTCGCTTCACTCGCAATTTTAGAATATTTTTGCAGCTTGAATTTAAAATGTGGTATAGTTCACTTAAACGCATTTTTTAAAAATTCACTGGAAATAAATGAAGTTTTGCTATCGTTCAAGCATAATAGCAAGGAAATTAAAACTTCATGATTGTTCATTTATATAAACAGTACTGAGGAAAGGACATGGCTTGCAGGTTATGTTTGATATTCAAGTATTAAGGTCATCAAGAACAAATCATGTTGAAAAAACAGAATTTACTATTGGTGCAAACTTAGAATACCTCCACATGCATTTGTTTTATCTCTGCTTTTGAACTATTTCTTGTATTTCTTTGTTCTTATAATAAGTCCATATTCGAAAGAACGCTTCAGTCATGCACAAGGGACTTCAGCATGCATGTGTTTGAATGACCTTTCGTAAATGGAAATAATTTACTGAACTGAAATCATAGTGAATGCTGAAAATCCTGATATAATTCAATTAAACCTTCTACAAAAATTTGGTGATTTTTATAGGCTCAATGAGAAAATTATCCTTTAAGATAAGTAATAAAATAGTAATTGGCAGAAAATCTGAAGGCTACGAAAAATATCAAGTAAATAGAACTGCTGGTGAAGAAAATGTTTCCCACAGTATTAATGTCCCTGCTTAAAAGTCACCAATAACTCAATAAATAACTTCTACCCACATCCAAACCATTTTCTATCCTTTGTACATTATGTGGCTGCTGATCTCTATGATTTTTCTGTATGACATTTATCTTCACTACTGAGGAAAGACAGAATAACTCAAGAGTATTTTTGACACAAGATTTATTTCACCGTTCCTCTCCAGCACAGGTAAATGTCATTGCAGAGATCAGCTACTGTTTACACTCACAGAGCAGTGGAAACAGACTTCTGGCTATTTGTACATTGCATTTTAAAGTGCTGTCACTTAAATAATATCTTAATATGAATGAAGTTCATAATGTTCCCTTATCTGTGGGTTGGTAGGTTTTCAAAAGCACGTTGCAAAATGAAACGAGAACAGTCACTTGCTGAGTAAGAAATCACGCTAATTCTCTGATCCTTCATGTCATCTAGCATCCTGCCTTTCTTTGAGCCCTGTACTGGCACCTGATTCTGCTGGTTGTCAAACCAGCTTGTATCACCTCTGGAGAGTTTGAGAACAGTGTGTTTTGATCCATCTTCCTACCCAAACAGTAAGACAAGCACTCAAGCACTACATTCCAACAGCGAATTTCCCTACCGGGCCAAACATGCTGTCAATGTTATTTTGCCTACTTGACCAGAAATACAGAAGTCACATATCCATGGTTTTTTTTGCAGAATAAAAGCAGAAATAATTCTGTTATTGTAATTTAAAACATCCAGAAAATAAGAGGCCCAGGAGAACTGTAATCCAGTCTGTTTTCTCAGGAGTCTGCAGAAGAGCCGAGCCCAGCCCTCCCAGGCTGCAAGAAGAGATTCCCAGGCACTACTGCAGGCAGAAGACTGTGTCAGGGTGTGTTGGTGCATAAAACTAGGGCAAGATTAATAATTTTTCTGCTGCTTTTCTGGTTAGCTGACTGTTTCTGTTTGTCTGCCACACACATACCATGGTATAACATGAAACACAGCTTCCTGTCATTCAGCTACCAATGAGGTAGTTCTTACAACTCAAAATCCTGACCAGACATAGGAGTGTTATGACGCAGCTTCAGGTGTCTCTTGCATGAATCATCTAAACACAGCTTTTTTTATTATGGTCCTGAGTTAACAATTGTTATTATGTCCTTCTACTTTAACATCGTTTCACGTAGCTCTAATATAATGCTGTCAGATGGTTCTGCAGTTTAGAGACAAGCATACTGAAAACATGTAACATCAATCAACTTTTTATAGGAAAGATTTTATTGAAATATTGACAGACCAATCACCTGCTGTAAATAGCTCATCATCTTATCTGTGGGGAAATGTCAGAGCTACCTTTTCGCATACTGTATATTCTACATTTCTCACTTCTGAGAGCTCAAAGAAAGCACCAACAAACCAAACCAAATTACATTCTTAACCTCATTTCAGTTAATATGCACTTTTCTGAAGATAAATAAAGATTAAATGCTGACAGTGGTGAGATATGATTTCCTAAGCAATAGGTAGTGTGTGAAAGAGATGAAATCATAAAGGAGCCTGCAGAATTACGGAATCACACAAGGGTAGGGGTTGGAAGAAGGGAGGACCAGACTGATAGTGCAGTCCTGAGGACTGCTGTGTAATGGCACAGGTTAAAGCAAGAGTTTAGATTGTGTAAAGGGTAAGCCCACATAGATGAAAAACAGAAATAGTGATAATTTAAAGACATATCTGTTGCTTTTATGTCTCACCCCTCAACAAAACTTCGTCAGCCACCAAATTACCTGATATTGAGGATCAGTAAGATACTTAAGAATCACTAAGAAACAAAGGAAAAAGTCATGTTTTGAAAGTATTATTGCAAAGGGGTTAAAGTGTGCTGTCTTTTGTGAGCACTGCGTTTTCACAGAGATCAGTGAAGTTACATGAGAGATGAGTTATAGAGATAATTTGCAATTCAGTGTACCTTGTAATTCACAAATTTTGAGATGGATTTAGTGAGTTCATGTAATCCTTCTAAGGATTCCACAGTATCTGAAATGTCTCACTATTCTCTTGGATTCCAAAAATAAGCCCAAACAATGTACAACTGTATCCAGTTAAGCACTGGGCAACTCTTCTTCCATAAGCAGAGATCAATCCCCAGTGCCAACCGCACAATGATTAGTGCAATTATTAAAAAGAATGCAGACTTGCTTACTTCTTGGGGGTTCTTTTTTAAATTTATAGAATGACTTAGACCAATCTTTAAGCTCTTTAACAGCATAGTGAGTCACAAAACTGGGAGGAGTGGTGGATACACCAGAAGGCTGTGCTGTCATTCAGCATGACCTCGACAGGCTGGAAAGTTAGGCAAAGAGGAACCTGATGAGGTTCAACAAGGGCAAATGCAGGGTCCTGCACCTGGGGAGGAACAACCCCATGCAGCAGTACAGGCTTGGGGCGGACCTGCTGGAATGCAGCTCTGTGGAGAGGGACCTGGGAGTGCTGGTGGACGACAGGTTGATCATGAGCCAGCAGTGTGTCCTGGCTGCCAAGAAGGCCAATGGGATCCAGGGGTGCATCAAGAGGAGTGTGGCCAGTAGGTCGAGGGAGGTTCTCCCTCCCCTCTACACTGCCCTAGTGAGGCCCCATCTGTAACTGTGAGATAACAGTCATCAGCTCTTTACTTCTAAATCCATTACTTGCTATTTCTATTCTGTATTTCTGCTTTTTATAAAATCACAGAATCACAGAATCACATAATGGTAGGGGTTGGAAGGGACATCTGTGGGTCATCTAGTCCAACCCCCCTGACAAAGCAGGGTCACCTACAGCAGGCTGCACAGGACCACATCCAGACTGGTCTTGAATATATCCAGAGAAGGACACTCCACCACCTCCCTGGGCAGCCTGTTCCAGTGCCCCATCACCCTCAGGGTGAAGAAGTTCTTCCTCATGTTCAGATGGAACTTCCTGTGCTTCAGTTTGTGCCCATTGCCCCTTGTCCTGTCACTGGGCACCACTGAAAAGAGCTTGGCCCCATCCTCCTGACACCCACCCTTCAGATATTTATAAGTATATATTAGGACCCCTTGCAGCCTTCTTTTCTTCAGGCTGAACAAGCCCAACTCCCTCAGCCTCTCCTCGTAGAAGAGATGCTTCAGCCCCCTTATCATCCTCGTAGCCCTCCACTGGACTCTCTCCAGTTGCTCCTCATCTTTCTTGAACTCGGGAGCCCAGAACTGGACACAGTACTACAGCTGGGGCCTCACCAAAACAATGCAGTAAATTAACTTGTAGTAAAGCACCCCTAGTGCGGGTGTTTCTAACCAGGAAAACCAGGATAAGAAAAAAACATTTTGTTCATTAACATACTACTTTATCACTGGCTAACGAAAATGCACTGCAAGGAAGTTTCTCTATTGCTTAAAAGAAGTTTCATGAAACCGCTGCTATTTCTATTTTGCAACTGAACCTTGGGCTTGATTCCCTGCCTGTCACTGATATGGCCATGCAAGCAGACACTCCCTTGAATCTTCAAGCTGAGTTTCTTTCAAACACAGAACTCAGTAATATTCTGCAAACCTGACAGAAGCTTGGTTTAACAGTTGTCAATGCTGCACATCATAAGTGAGTCAAAAGTGTTGTCCACTGCTGTGATGGCTGACAGAAATCAAAAACTGTTAACAATGCAGAAGATGTCTACTAGGCCAAGGCTACAGATTTCACACTACCAGCCTTTATTTCCTCTAAATTTATAAAATTGTTTTACAATTATCTCTCTCATCAGAAGGAATACTTTGTACTTTAATTTATAGAGAAGTAATTTGACCATTTATAAGAACCCTATGTTAACAAGTAATTAAAGGATGCAGGAGCTGTTTCCAAGTTCTATGAAATAAGGTGTTGGTAGCCTTTAACAGGCTTTTAGGAGATCTTTCAAATATTGTAGGTGAATGACATCCTTCACTATTCACCTTTTAATGTGCAGCTTATTGTATAATAGAGAGGGAAGCAAAAAGTCATTCATACACAGAACCTCAGGTATAGAGGTCGTTCAAATGGTCTTACAGTAGGAATAAAAAGTAACAAAATAACTGTGGATAAATGAAAAAGGGGGAGGGAGAAGGGGTGCGGCTTACGACATCGGCCCCTCCTGGGACGCGGCCTGCAACATCGGCCCCTCCTCTCTATTCACCCCTGCCACATTCCAGCGAGGCGTCTCCACTCCCGACGCCCTCTGATGCCGACCAGAACGAATTACTCAAAAAAAAAAAAAAACAAAAAAAAAAGGGGGGGGGGGGAGAAATGGAGAATGATAAGTACTTTGCAGAAATGTAATGATTATGTATGTTAACATGGCATAAATATCTAGTAAGAGTGTCTTTTTGGTAGACACATTTGAGTAGAGCTATTCCCTGTGCGTTCAGTACTGAAGTAAAGAATGCCTGCTTTCTAGAACTCCAACATTAAGTTTTAGGAAGTTAATTATTTTGCTGCTTTCTAGTAATAGATTTTGGGTACCCAGGTAGGACGCTGCTCTTGAACTTCAATGGTCCGAGGGATTGCAGGACCTCCAGCCGGCACCGAGGGATTCTCGGGGAGAACCTCTGATCACTGGACCAAAAAGTTCTGAGCACGAACCATTAATAAGGCAAAGGCATTCTTCCAGTATTGTTTCTTGTTGCCTATTTGTTAGTCATAGTAAAAGCTTCACAGCATTGAGCTATATCCCTGACCAGAAGGGAAAGCTTCCTTTCTAATCCAGAATTGAAAAGAGAGTACTCTTCCTGAAACTGAAGCGTGGGAATTTGTCTGTTAAATGTTGAATATTATTGTAAGTCCTGTCTTTGCAATATTTGGATTTATGCTGAACACTTGGTGTGCCTGTGTGCCTGTGTGTGTGTGTGTGGTCGCGACCATGAACGTATGATTTTATGTTACAGTGTTTGTATTTCTGTGATCTGACGGATTTGTCTGGACTAAGTAACTGTTTTGTGTCTTTTGGTTTGGTAAGTTCTGCAGGTATTGACTATTTCTGGTTTTTGACTTTAGACTGTTGTATTTGGACTCTGATTTATCAAGACTTCGGAAGAATTTGATGCAGCAGGGAATAGATGTGGTGATGTTTGCAACTTTATGCTTTTATGTACATTAATTTTAGCCTATATAGTTAATGAGTCATAGTTCTAGGTACATTGATCTTAACCTAGGTGATTAATATGGATAGCCAATACTAAATGTTATGGATGTTTGTATATGTGATAAGTATACCTATAACCCAAGTGCAAATTTACTGAGCTCATATTGATACACTGCTATTTCGACGCCTAACGCGGTGAGATGCATCCCCTCCAGTTGACAATAATGATATGTTGTGGTCAAGCGGTACTTTAGTCCCACCATCCACACAGGAAGAAAATTGGATACAAGTAAATCCAGCAAGAAAATTGAATGCAAGTAAATCAATCTACACCCATATGCTAGGTAACAGATTTACCATCAGTATGTATCATTCTCAAGTTAATTTGATCCTTCTTTATATCCAGCAGGTTATGGTATGCGCTTCACATCTCTATGTCTTCAATTAGCATTTGTGTTCTTATATCTGTTAGTATTGTAGTTTGTGTGAGCCTCTGAAAAAGTGGTAGCAAGCTGAAGACCAAAATTATGTCAGCTCTCATCATCATCAACAACCTCATCAACTATACCTAGCTTGCTCAAAAAACAAAAAGGGGGAATTGTGGAGTCCTGGCTGGACGAGAGGAGACATAGTTTTGTGCTGTTGAGCAACCCAGGCTTGGTAACGGAGATAGACCTTGAAAGTAGCGAACACGGAACACTGTTACAGAAGTAGAGTGGCGAACACGGAACGCTGGAGCAGGGGGACTACCATGTTGTTGCTTCCTGCCTTAGCCGATTCCAGCCACGTCACTGCTTCCTGCCTTATTGTTGCTTTCGCATCGAGATGCAGCTCTGCACCAATCACAGCGAGTTGTAGCTATTTTGACTATATATGGTTAAGATAACTAACCAATCAAAGGCTGTAACTGCTTTGCTATATAAACCTTGTTTTGCTGACTAATAAAGGTTGAACGATCAATACTCATGTTGGGGTGACATCGTTACAATGGATCCGTAACCCACGCCAACACTATGGTGTCACCTAATGTACAGACTTCAAGCTTATGGCGCTTTCATGAGCTTTGGGTCAGAGCATTTCCCAAGTGGGAAAAGGCCTTGGTTGGTAAATAATGTGTTTCAACAAACCAGAACTTCTCTTCAAAGCATTAAACAACAGATGTTTCACTGCTCTGTGTCAAGAAGTCAGAAGAGAAGAAGTAGAAAAACATGAAGACTACTGCTGTTTAATATTTTGAAAAACAAGATAAAAATCAGTTGCAGTGACCTTATATTAGGAAATGTTAATTCATTATTTATTTGTATATAACCGGAGGATGAAATTTCATCAAAAAAAAAAAGAAATGAAGCTGTGCAAGTCTAATTCTTAAATATAATATGGGTAGTAACAATAACTCAATCCTTCTCTCTAGCAGTGGGATAATTAGATGTATAAGTGACAAATTGGAAAGCATGAACAATAACACATGTTCAGTCTTAAGGGCATAACTAGTCCTTGATTTAGAAGTGGAAAGTGACATTTACTCATGCTTCAAAATGATAATGGAAGCAATAATGTGCAGAAGCATTGCTACAGATGGCAAAAAGTTCAGGAAACAAAGCAAGCAATTGTTCTTCACACTACTAAGAAGAGTTGTTTCCACGAAGTCTTATTATTCAATGATAAATGCCTTGAACAATTTCAAAACTAAAAATACATAATCTTCAGGGCTCAAACAAAAAAGTTCAGTCTTAAAAATGAAACACAAATTTTACTGAATGGTGGACATTTTTCTCAGCTCTTAAGTTTTTACTCTGTTTTGGCATTAGAAGAAATACGTTGCCTGAAGTTCAGTAAACAATGGGCCTTTTCTTCTTTTGACATTGACCTATAAATAGTAGCTTCATTCCTGGTTCAGTGACAAGATATGGCCAGCAGCACATTCTTAACAACACTGTGACTTGCTCACATAGGTGTAACTTATAGACAGTAACTTCGGACTTAAATTATTCCTGAGAACATGTCAAATAACGAAACAATATTTGTGTTGTGCAATTGTCCATTAGAATAGGCTCTTCTAAACATAATTAAAAGGAGTATGCATACAATGAGCATATATCTTTTTTCACACAAGATCTCTTAAAATCATTCCAGAACAAATTCCTATTTATTTAAAACAAAAAAAAAAGATTGCGTGAAAACAATCTCACTTTCATAAAACAAATATTTCCAGTCATTGTGCATAGGCCATTCAGCTGGCATACTGATATCATTCCTGCCATTTTGAGAGCTAGGACCTTTTATTTCTTCCAATATTACATAAATGAGAAACAAAATCACACTAAAATTTTTAAATATTTTTTAAAACTCTTTCAGAGACAGGTCATTTGCAGCCTTGCATATTCTGCCAAACTCATAGAAAAATCTCACTGAATTCTAATCCCGATGAGACAATTAATTTCTCCAGCTTATTTCCATTTACAGAAGCCATATGTAAGAATGTTTTAAAAGGCAAAGTCAATCCTTGTATTGCAGGGCTGCCATGTTGGATCCAGAACTATTAAGAGGAAACACACCTGAACTGAATATTTTTTAAATTTTGAGCAGAAAACCTGCAACACAGCTTTATCTGGATTTAGAGTGAACTAGTTTGTCTTCTGTTGACCCTACATACAAGAACAAGAGACAACAGAGATAGCTTTCATACACCGCATCATACCAACTGCATGGCCCATTTATGTAGATGGAAGTTAAACTTGTTTCACGTACACATGCGTATCACTTTCCAAAGGTGTATCAAGATTTTGTCTTCAATTAACAAACCACATTACCATGCCAGTCTACACATCCTTTAACAGAATAGAAAACATTTAAAAGACAAGCGGAAATAATGAAATAGTTTTAAAGGTCTCCTGTTCAAAGAACGTTGGAAGGAAGCACGGAAAACATTACAGAGAATACAAGATTTATCTCGTAATTCCCTTTCTACACATACAACATACTACCTAAGGACAAGCATTTTTTATGACTCCATGAGACTTGGGCTGGTTCTTTCATTCCACTTCAGGAGCCTTTTGCAGTTTTTCTTTGTTTTAAGAATCCTACAGCTCTTTTTCTATTGAGCCCAGCCATCTATCCTTTCCCTTCTGAATTTCTGCTCAGCGATGTTCTGCAATAGCAGCATTTTTGCTGGAAAGGTCACTTGTCCCACACAACAGAATTCTGCTGAGCAATGGGGGTTCATTCTGTCGCAGTGCTACCTACTCAGCCTCTTCAGCAGAGCAGACACCTACTGACACCTTCTTCCTCATCCAAGAGCAGGAGTCCAGGCGTGTCTCCACCACCAACTTTTGCAGGCCAGCCTTGACAAACTCTACCATGCCTGAAGGTGGACTCTACCATGGTTAAATCTCTTCTGTGTTTCACAGCCAAAGGGACATCTTTCTACTGCATTGTAACTGGAAAACAAAACAAATACCTTGTCAGTAGAAATAGAAAGCAACCAGAATTTGTCTTATGTTAATGATGCTTTATGTAAACTACACAACAAATGTAGTTCTTCATAACCTCATGCGTTTGACAGCTTGAAAATGGTGAGTCCCCACGGTGTTCTCTGCTCTAGCCGTTGCATCAGAAAGGCTGTGCTTTCAACTAAACTGCCTCAGAGTGAGTCTCACAGGAGAGCTGTCCCCCTGCATTTGCCTAAGAACAAAGTTTAGAATGAAACTGTGATCAAGAAGGTTTCATTTATGCCAGAAGCTCAGCAAAGGTTTCATTTACGCGATAAGCTCAGCACAAACTTTTCACAGGAAAAGCCTTTCAGTACATATTTATTGATTGCTGCAGCAAAGCCTTTCTTCTTGTTACTAGATGTAAATTTCATAAACCAAGAATGTATTGATTGCCCAGACTTACAATATTTTCAGATGTTCTACAATGCTGTAGGCCCTACAAAACATTACTAGCATATTGGAACAACTCCAACAGAAAGCAAGTGTCAATGCAGATAGACATGTACACATTTATTTAGGTACTAGCATAAGAAATTGAAAATAGACCAAGAATTCTAGACATGCTACTTTCAGAGAGAGTGCATTCCTTAAAAAGTAAAACAAAAAAATGGATTAAAATGCCCACCAATCCCCTTTACTCTATTATACCACTTTCATCTTTGTAAATATTCATAAATCCTAAAGGAAAGATTTTTTTTAATTTTTTTTCTAAATTGAATAACATTCCTAACCATAATTATAAAATTCCTGTATTTCACATAATACAGAAAGGAAAGTACAAAATGTGAAAAATTTGCAATTTAGAAAACAACTGTAAATCAGCATTTTTTATCAATTAAGTTATATAATCATTTTCTACCTCAGAGTATAAATGAGGATGAGTCAAATTAAGGCTGTGTTTTGTTCCCACCTCATAAAGATAACATTTTTAATACAGTAGATGATAGCAATTTTTTGCTGAAATGTTTTAAATCTTTTGACAAGTTTAAAATTCATGAAGCAGAACACAATCTCAGTGCAAGATGGAGAACTGTGACAAACTGTTGTTATTGTGCATCAGTCTCCTGCCGCTAAGAACAATAATGAAAACACAAGCCTTTTGTGAAGGTGGGAACACATACCCTGGAAGCCTCAGTATGCAAACTAATCCTTCCCATATCAATCCATTAGAACATTTTAAAGTAACCTAACAAAAAAAGACAATGCTGTGTTGGCACTGATTCACTGTATTTTAAAAGAAACCAAAGTTTTCAACATTTTCACTACTTTCATAGAATCATAGAACCATTAAGGTTGGAAAAGACCTCTAAGATCATCAAGTCCAGTCGTCACCCCAACACCACAATGGTTGCTAAACCATGTCCTGAAGTGCCATATCTACACATTTTTTGAACACCTCCAGGGATGGTGACACCACCACTTCCCTGGGAAGCCTATTCCAATGCCTGACAACTCTTTCAGTAAATAGATTTTTTCTAATCTCCAATCTAAACCCTCCCTGACGTTTAGACTCCACCACCTCCTAGGGCGGCCTGCTCCAATGCCTGACCACTCTTTCAGTAAAGAAATTTTTCCTAATATCTAATCTAATCCTAATATCTAATCTATCCAACCTAACCCTCCCCTGACGCAACTTGAAGCCATTGCCTCTTGTCCTATTGCTAGTTACTTGGGAGAAGAGGCCAACACCTGCCTCTCTACAACCTCCTTTCAGGTAGCTGTAGAGAGCAATAAGGTCCCCCCTCAGCCTCCTCTTCTCCAGACTAAACAATCCCAGTTCTCTCAGCTGCTCCTCATCAGACTTGTTCTCTACACCCCTCACCAGCCTCATTGCCCTTCTCTGGACATGGTCCAGCAACTCAATGTCCTTCTTGTAGCGAGGGGCCCAAAAATGAACACAGTATTCCAGGTGCGGCCTCACCAGTGCCTAGGGGCACGGTCACCTCCCTACTCCTGCTGGCCACACTATTCCTGATACAAACCAGGATTCCGATGGCCTTCTTGGCCACCTGGGCACTCTGCTGGCTCATGTTCAGCCGGCTGTCAGTCAACACCCTCAGGTCTTTTTCTGCTGGGCAGCTTTCCAGACACTCTTCCCCACTCCTGTAGCATTGCATGGGGTTGTTGTGACCCAAGTGCAGGACCCGGCACTTGGCCTTGTTGAACCTCACACAGTTGGCCTCGGCCCATCAATCCAGCCTGTCCAGACGCCTCTGCAGAGCCTTCCTACCCTCAAGCAGATCAACACTCCTGTCCAATTTGGTGTCATCTGCAAACTTACTGAGTGAGCACTCAATCCCGTCATTCAGATCATTGATAAAGATGTTAAACAAGACCTGACCCAAAACTGAGCCCTGGGGAACACAACTTATGACCAGCTGCCAGCTGGGTTCTACTCCATTCACTATCACTCTCTGTGCTCAGCCGTTCAGCCAGTTCTTTATCCAGCGAAGATACACCCATCCAAACCATGGGCAGCTGGTTTCTCCAAGAGGATGCTGTGGGGAACAGTGTCAAAGGCCTATGTCATATTTTTATGAAGTTATTAGTGTTCAGCTAATGCATTTTTCCATCACAGTCTACATATGCTTAATTTACTATGATAGTCTCAAACCCTTACAAATTTTGATTATTTGCTACTATACTGAGTTATTCTACCTCTATCAGACAAAAAACAAACTCATCTCACCAACCCACTCACCTCCTTCCCACAAAATTTCTCACAAAATGTAATTAAGTACCATCCTACACTGAGGGTGAATCACCACTGAAGACAGAACTGTGGGATTAAGTCTGGTCTATTTCCTAGATAACTTGTATTTATGAAACTGCCAATTAACTGATTTAACAAGATTGCTAATGACTGCTTCTCTATATGCAACTGAAGTTTCAAAATCAGTTTTCAAATTCAAAACATATCATTCTGCACTTTCTTATCTTATCTGATGAAGAAAAACACTTTGGCAGATAAAATAGTCCAAAATCCAAGGTTTAATTTAACCTGAAACTCTGTAGAATGAGAGATGGAAATTGGGATGGTGCAGTTTAATAAAATTGATTTTAATTAAGGTTGCATACTGAACAGCCTGTCTTTGGTCAGTGTATGCAGTGATTTGTTTAAATCTGACACTTCATTTCTTAAAAAATATTAAATAAAAAATTAAATCTAAACCAATTATCCAAGTTCTAGATGTACTGCTGAAGAACAAGGCCATAGAAATTTGTGTGGTGGGTTTTTTTTCAAGTTTAAAACCTGGTGAAATTTTGAATTAAGGAATGATATTCCTGATTCATCTGTTCTGAACTCAGATACATCTTCTGTGAAAAGACTTACTGATTACACATTGTTAAGCAATGGTTAACAAATACACGAGCTTTCAAAAAAACTCTATTATCAACTTTTGTATAGATTCTGTCTATTTAGTTGAACATCACTATTTGATTTATAGGAGTGGGGTGTACATTTTCCTTTCCTCATGGAATTCCTGAAATATGAAGTTACGTAAACAATTTTGCATTTGAGATCTTTCTAAATTAGTGCTGACACACCAAGGTAATAAAAAGGGACTCGGAAATATACGCAATGGTGATACTGCACCTCTAGTATCTATCAGTCAATTACATCTACAATTTTGAGACAGCAATTTTAGAATGCTATTATTCTATCCACGCAAAGTCCCTCTTGCTTGCTTTAATGAGTCAAAGGTCTTAGGGAGTACTGCAAGCAGCTTATTAAATTAAAACATTTTCTCAAAGACATGCCTCAAGGCAAAAAAATGTGATTGATTACAAAACAAAGAGGATTTAAATCGCAGTTTTTCTCTTTACAAGCTATGAAGTAGGAGGAGGACACTGCTGATTCAAGCTTCAGTACAGGAGCAAAAATCTTTTCCAGGATCAATAATAATGCAAACTCTTCCTTCTTAATAAGTGATTGTATAATCACTTAGTCAAAACAGAAGCTCTCTCAGCATACTTTACTCAAGATTTCGAGAATCACTGTAGTGCACCAGGAGATCTGAAGAACTCCAGCAGTCACTGAATAACAATATGCTTACTTACCTTCCATCACAGTGTCATAGGTCTCTGGTGCTTTGATCATATAGGCTGCAAAACAGATTATCTTCTTAGTAGAGAGAATGGGGTTGTACTAAAATTTTCTCAGCACTTCAAGTAGAAAACAAGACTGATAAACACTGGATGACTGAAAAGCATCTAAATTATCATCTCATTAATACAAGACATTCTGCTATTCTGGTTGCTAACTCTGTCCAAATTCTTAAAAATAAGGCAGTGGCATTTTTCCACAGCAATACTATTTTCAAATACAGCCTTTTAAAATCAGCAGCCTGAATCAGCTTTGTTATCCACTTGAATTTTGTTTTTGTTCTTGGCAAATGTCTGAAAGCTCAAATAGACTTTTTAGTTCCAATGTTAGGTCTTCACTGGTCTACAGCTGATGTTTGAACTGCTGAAGGTTGCAGAAAAAAAATAACCACAGAAGGACAGATTACTAATCAACATGTGGCCAAGAGATCCAAATTCCAAAACCCATTTCCCATTGCTTTCTTAAGGGCCCATAGGAAGGGCAGTGATTTGTGAGGAGTCATGGACCTATAGAACTACATTTAAACAGAATTTAAGGTATAGTAGGGAAACACAGATGGTGAAGTAACCTGAAGAGGGACATACTGGTATCACCTGTCCCTAAATCTCCACACAAAAACCCAAATAAAGCTGATGGAAAGGATCATCAAAAAGATTATCATAGGCAGGATGATCAGCCAGTTGTAACAAGGATATTCCAGTTCCACCACAATCTTTTCAGGACAAAGACTAACACATATTAATCTTAGATTTGTTCCAAGAAGCTTTAAATTAAACCACCAGACATTCACCTAACCGATAAAGCAGATATTAGGTTTAGCAGCATCTGAGGAGACTATATCTTTTGGGAATTTGCCACAATGCATAAAATCTCCCTAGAGAGTGAAAATCTAATTGCATGTTTAACAGTAACCGCCTTGTAAACTTGATTAAAATCAGGTCATGAAAGAGAATCTTTCTTCTTGACTACAAAAAGGTACACTTGCCTGTAACCTATGTGTTCAGACTGGAAAAAAAACACATCATCTTCATGTTCATATATATGATCTCTATATAAAGTATCCATACTTTACATAAGCTGCATTCTCATTCTCTACTATACTAACATTCCCAAAGGGGTGGTCATAAAACAGGTAATTTCATGAACTCATTATTTCTGGGGTTTATTTTAAAATTATGAAATAATCATAACACTCAGAAAAGCCACTTAGATGATACAGCTACAAAACAGCCCTTGATAGTTAAATCTACAGTAGCAGCTTTCTGCAGCACTAAACTGAAACTGTGCCATGTGATTTGTCTGATGTGATTGTTAAACAAGCCATGAGGCTTAGAATGGAACAAGGGTAGAAAAATGCTAGTCATTACTTTCTTCCACATTTCTATCAAAAAATGTTTTTTCCACATGGATAAAATGTGGGGACGTTTAGGAATACTGATGATATTTTTTATATGAAAGCATCAAAACTAATAATTCTAAATTTTTCTTTGAAAAATACTTGACTTCAACTGCATATTCAAGTAATGATCTTAAACAAAATTTATCTCATTACGATGTTTTCACATACATCACTTTCTGAACTGACCAATTTTTTTCCTCACACATAACTTCAGTAAATAGAAATTAAAGACATTTTATAGCCAGAGGAGAAAAAGCATGCATAGTGGCATATATACTTTGACATAGGTGTAGATGCACATAAAAATATGGCACTGTCTTACAGAATGACCCACATGCTAGAAATTATCCTCTCTGCCCTGGAAAGCAGACGATCATTTATAGTTCCACTTTGTTTCTTCTGTATTTTACATGGAAAAATAAAAGTACGCAGGATTTCTTCTTTTCCTTGACAAATAGAAAAAGCTGAAACATTTTCCCATATTTATTCATATATTTATGATGCATGGGACAGATAGAGCTATGAATGCAGCTGAGCAGTAAAGTTTCCCATAGTGGATAATTCTCTCTTTTTTCCTCAAAGATGTGAAAGACTGTCTCTTAAAGAGATACCTGTCAGCTCCTTGTGCAGCTATAAAACCTCACTGATGATTCTTGTTCAGGCTTTCTTACCTGTTAGACCAGAATCTCACAGAGAGTTAGAAGGAGAGGATCTTTCCCTTCAGGTCCAGCTCTACTATAAACTGATGGCAATCATGGTTTACAATGTGATATAATGAAAGAAAAATGATTTTTTTATTTCAATTAAACTTGGAGAATTATTATCTCCTAGTTCGTTGGTCTCTTTTTATTTAAAATGTCATTCATCTTTCATAAACACCCTAGTAAAAAATATTGTGCAACTTAACAGTGCACATTGATAGAAAATAAAAATCTACATAGTGATCATGAATATTACAAATCCACAAGCTCTCATTTTAAGAGTTAAGAATTGTCAATTTCAGATGTTGATACTACAAGATAAGTATTTTCCTGAACCATTCTAACTGCAGAACTGCTACATCTGCACATATTATGTTAGTTAGATTTTGAAACACTTCTGTTTTGTTTTTTCTGCACTGAAAATTGGTATTTTACAGGCATTATGTAAATGAGATGTGGTAGAAATACCTAAATTTTTTTCTTCCAAAGAAATTTATAAAACTTTGAAAAACTCAATGAACTGCTGATTATATATATTTCAGCAACTTACAGCAAGAAAATATTTAAGATACTGTTTTTCTTCTTTCCACGTTAGAAGAGAAAGACTGTCATAGTTAATAAACATTCACATTCATAATCATTTTTGTCAAGGCCAAAGACTGAATCCAGAGTTACAGGGAGCAATCATGCTTATAAGGTAATTTCTTCTCGAAAGAATGATAACAAAATTCTCCTAAACAGCTGCATGCTTTATAATCCAAACATCAGCTTATGGACTTGCAGTGCTCCAACTGAAGTCACAACCATTTTAGCTTCTCTGTAATTGCTACCCACTCTAACAGGATTAAAGCAAAAGGGAAATGCTCGCTTCTAACAGTAAAATAAAGATCTGTTGATATACTGAATTCTTGATATGTATGACTCCGTGTACATAAGCATGATATTAATAACTGAAATGATTGCTTTTGCAGTCATCATAAACTCATAGAATATCTTAAAAAACTGATCTCTGGAATTTGCTATATCTCTCCAGTAATTGTTGAGAGACAGTCTGGACAAGTAACATGTATTTAAATTTGATTGGTTAAAGGCAGGTAAAATAACTCCACCTCTTGGAAAGCATGTTTGCAGATACCTCTCAAATTCAAACAGAAGCTTTTTTAACAAGTAACATGTTCATAACTAAGATAAGCACAATATATGATTTCACTAGTCAGCAAATAAACTATGAAGAACAGAGAAAGCTTTCAAGGGAGGTGTGTGTGGGGAAACTAGATATGTCAAAATTTCAGGGTCTTGTCTGATTTACTCCAAAGTTTGTCTGCTTATGCCTGTAGTGACTTGTCAAACAGATGTGTTAGGCTTCTGTGTTTAAGAGAGTAGCTTTATAACACATCTAGTAATTAGAGAATTACCAATGTATAACATGCATTTTGTTCCTTTTCACAGACTTTTCTTCAAAGAAAAATATTCACAAAAACATGAAACAGAATTTTAAGGTAGCATGATTCAAACGCCCAAAGCAGATATTTCTGTTTGCAAAAGGTGGATATGGAAGGACAAAACAATTTAGAAAGTGAAGCAATCCTAATTTCCACAAGTTTTCCCACCAAAACAAAAGATACTTCCTTAAAAGATTCTTAATACTTCTTTAAGAGATTCTTAATTAAAGATGGACTATTGGGTTTAACACAGGAATGACTGAATGCAAGTCAAAGGCTTCTTTTGTACATTTAAACCAAACTGACCTCATAGCACTAGTTTATCCATTTGTAATTATATTTTCAGAGAGTGCTTTTATGGAACAAGTTGCAGAATACTTTTCCTTAATTGAATTACCTTACTCTATGTATGCACAGAAAGCACATCATTATTCTCTTCTACTAAATTTGGAAGAGAACAGATATACAGAGATCTACTATGCATTTTTTAGCTGGTTTTAGCATCTCATTTTCATTTTTTTTAAGTATCTTTGACAAGTGTCTACAGACAGCCCTATTTAAAACATTGGAGTTAAAGTAGGAATTCCTGGATAAATGGATTGGTTTGTTAAGCAAATACTAGAGCAACAAGTTCTTTCTTTCTGGCATGAATGCATGGACGTATATAAATCAATGGAGCTTATGCTGTTAAAGGTATAACCCTTCTGAGAGGACATCTCTCACAGTACTGCCAACTACAGTAAGATTGCATGAAATTTTACTTTTATATATAATGGACTGTTTAATAAGTAATCCATTGAGGAAAAAAGACCATTAAGACAGATCATAAAGTAGCATTCCTTCCCTTAGAAATTCTGAAATTTTGAAATTTGGTATGACACCAAGCTGAGGAAAAGTTCAGAACTTCTGAACACAAATGAAAAGGACCATTTAGGAATATAAAACTAATTTTAGCAAAATATTTCATGTTCTATAATATCAAAAGAGATATAAAATACTGTCTCCATTCAAGAACAAAGCAATAAAGTTAAAATTAATAGCACCAGTGTAGGTCTAATTGCTTTGAATTTTCGCTGCTAAAAATCTATCACAATCAGCACACCATCACTGTTTAGATTTCAGAAAAAGGCACAGTTTCACTGGGAAACCATTTTCATGTAGGCTTTCACAGCCTTTGCTGTAAGCCATACCACCTGTGGCAATGTTAAATAAAGCATTACATTTGGGAAATCAAATCTCTCCAGCTCAGAATCCTTTCTAAGAACAGTCAAAATAAAACAAAAAGGCTTGTAACATAACTTGTTTCATTGTCAGCTACTATCACTGGAGGTAAAAGGTCAAGATGATCCATGGTATTGCATATCTTAACCTCTCATACTGTAAAAAAGAAATTTGAATAATTATTCAACATTGGTTATTGCTACTCTGTTTCAAATCCAGCTTTGTTGAAACCCATCTGCTCTTTATTAAGTTATCAAGGAGCTTATTGTTTTATCTGAGTCTTAACTTGTCTCAAAGGAAAATACTCTAAGGCCTTCTGACAGCTTTGATTTAATTATTGAGAAGACAGTGGTGTTATATCCTCCTATTTAAAAACCCAAGAATAATTTAACAGTAAAAACAGCAAGCACGTTAATTCTTGGTGTGACTTAGGAACAGAAGAACAGCTATTGTACACGCCACCAAAGGTCCATCCAGCCCCGAGTTCTGTTTCCAACACCAGATTGGTTTTGGGAAACACCACTGATGGCTAGAGAAGGGTAAGGGCAGGAATAGGCACAGATGACAACTTTGTTTAGTGCTCTTCCTGCCTCAGAGCATTTTTAGTTCTGGGGCTGCCTTAATGGAATATGATTTCTACCTGGTAAGTAACTTCCTAGAAATTTCTCTTCTATTAGTTTTCTCAGTGTGAAGTTTAGTCAAATAAAGAAATCTCAGAAAATATTTCAACAGTGTTTGCTTGTTTCCCAAATTAAATTTTTTTTTTTCGAACTTGCTGCACATGTAAACCTGCACACATTAGGTTTAGCAATCTTAACCGAATATCTGCAGCTATACCATGGGCCTAGGGATTATAGATCTATACAGAAACCACAGAGTTTAACAAAAAAAATCCCTACAACTCTTGGTAGAAATGCTACTACTATCTACTATTCCAGCCAGATTCTTTTGACAAGTTAAATGCCCTCAATTCTCTTAAACTTCCTGATTCCAAGAAGCTGCCTGTCATCAGAAATAGGGCTTATTTAAGCAGAGAAGTAAGATGTATTTGGGACCTAACACAAAGCCAATTGAAATCAATGGCATTTGTTCCATTGACTTCAGTATGGTTTGGCTTAAATCCTTAGGCTTTGTTCCAACTGTCCATTCCTTTCCAGAAAGTGAATTTAAGCATGTGCCTTAGTGATTTAGTTTCCTGAAGAGGGATATATTTAAGTATATGCTTAAACAATGTATTGAATTGGGGTTTTAAAAGCTGAAAGGGAGTCCAGGTTTAATTTTCAGTGAATTTCCTAACATGCTATAATAAATTCTAAAGGAATTGTATTTGTACATGTAAATTTAGACAAGTGATATAACAATGAGTGAGGATAATGATGCTCTTATGATATACTGAGTAATTTGACACATGCTTTTCTCTTTTTAGAACTTATTTTTACAAGAACAGCAATATAAAGCTTAATGGTCAAGAACAACACACTGACAGTTACAATATAAAGAATGCTATTGTTTTTAAGCAATTAATGCAACAAGGCTAACCATTATAATAAAATATCTTTAATTGTAATAGTGGGTGATAATCCATAGCTAATTAACTTCAACTATATAAACCTGCTATCATTATTAACTTTGGATGGAAAGCATAAATGCTAAAGTGTTTTCACATGTCTTTGAAGGACTCAAATTCCCCAAACAAAAGTATCCGTATGATCTTGCATCTGATCCATTTACTTCCAACCATTCCTGGCTGCAAATTCACGGATTTAAAAAGAACTTTTGGGGTATAAGAAGAAAGAGCAGTGGTTGCTACCACACAATTTAAAAAATACACCTGTTAGCAAACCTCCAAATTTAAAAAAAAAAGGTCTGTGAAGCACTGTGTAGCCTTATTTGCAATATGTTTTTAATATTAAATAGAGGCAGATGTTTTAATTTGTGGTTTAATCTAATGTGTCTAAACCTGAGCCATTAAATTGCATGTTAAATGAATATTGATTCATTATTTTTGTGCTCTGACAATATTTAGCTCTTTCAGGCCTGGATTAAGACAGCTGTGTTCCATAAAACAAAGAAATGTACCTATTCCAAATTACTAAATGTTACACCTTCACTACTCGTTACTGCCTAAGAGTGCAATCATTTGGTTTTTGGGAGAACTAAATAAAGGACATAATCAAGCCTGCAGAACTGCACCTTCTATCCTTCCTCGAGGATACATTTTGACCTAGTCCCAGATTACATATGGGGAAAAATGTTATGAGTATACAATTCATAGTTATTCCTATTGACTGATACTGAGGACAACAATCTAAAACATCCTTTAAGTTACCAGTATATGATTTAGATTTTGAAATTATTTTTAACTGCTCATTGTGACTGTGCCTTTGATGGACAGTTTATTCTTTCTGGATCAAATTCTGCTTTTGATTACCATAGTGTTAGAATCATAGAATCACAGAATGGTTTGGGTTGGAAGGGATCTTAAAGATCATCTGGTTCCAGCCCTCATGCCAAGAGCAGGGACATCTTCCACTAGACCAGGTTGCTCAGAGCTCCATGCAACCTGGCCTTGAACACTTCCAAGGAGGATGCAGCCACAGCTTCTCTGGGAAGCCTGTTCCAGTGTTTCACCACTCTCATGGTGAAGAATTTCTCCCTAATATCTAATCTAAATCTGCCCTCTTTTAGTTTACAGCCGTTCCCCCTTGTCCTATCACTACATATCCTTATGAAAAGTCCCTCTCCATCCTTCCTGCAGGCCCCCTTCCGGTACTGGAAGGCTGCTATAAGGTCACCCCGAAGCCTTCTCTTCTCCAGGCTGAATAGCCCCAAATCCCTCAGCCTTTCCTTATAGAAGAGGTACTCCAGCCCTCTGATCATCTTTATGGCCCTCCTCTGGACCCACTACAACACATCCATGTCCTTCTTTTGTTGGGGACTCCAGAGCTGGACACAGTGTTAATGAATCATTTTCATTGCCTTTCAGACATTCCTCTGAAAGGTGGGCACAAGGTCAGAATTTGGTTTTATATTACCTGAAAAATACAATCCTGCAGAAATGATCAAGGTCTTCAAAACTGAGGTATGTGTGATGGAAATTAATATTCAAGTTCTTGGAATACAGGGGTAAACATGGAGCAATTTAATGTGTGTTTTTCACTATTAGTCCATCCAGAGAGACTTTACAAGTTAAAGCCAAGCTGAGAATAAAAAAAGTAGAAAAAATTACAACAAACTTTCCAAAATATATTTACTGTAGCTATATTTCCATTATAATAAATATATTCCCCCATTATTTCTTCTTCACATTGCATTTTAGATCTATTGTGTTACTAATAGATTCTACAGAAATTACATGCATTGAAAGTAGAAAGATTGAGATGTTTTACTCATTTTTCAGAGAAGCTATTTATGACCGAATGTCATGCACTGTTAATCATATTGCAATTACCCATCTCACACCCTTCTCCTGGAGAATGTCTGATTACAAAAGACTATGCTCATCTACACCAAAAGACTCATATGGACTTTAATGTTACTAAGACTGTATTTGCCATAGCAGATTTTGATTGGTACTGAGCATGTTGGGCCCTCTTAAGAAAAGCAGACACAGTATCATTATTTCTGCCTTTATTTCTGCTTAATCACCTCATACCTTCAGCTGCAAAGAGTTAAAATTAAGCACACGTGCAAGCTGTGTCACCTAATATCATCTGTCTTTTAGGATTCCTCAAGTTGAGTGAAATATCTATCTGCATGTATCATGGACTCTCTTTTCTTCTAATAGAAAGCGTAGGAACCTCATAAACCTGCATATTGATGTAGGCTGAGTTTTGAAACATTTAAGACACCTTTGTTGGGCAATAAAGCCCCTAGCATCTTCAAACCAGCAATGGAAAAGGCCTACAGAACCCTTCAGCAGCAAATAAACTATGGGAAACACCAGGACTCTGACCGAGATGGTAACTGAATGGATCAAAATGCGATTTTGACTGTCCTAACATAGCCATTGAATAACAGCACTCAAATGTTACATAAAGGTCAAAATGATTTTGTAAGTTGGATCTTCAGGGATCTGTTGCCCCCTCGAATCAAGGAGCATATTTTTTCCTCTCAACACCTTGATTAGGTATATGCAAAAACAGATGTTGCTATTTAGAAATGTGTTTATTCTCTTCAAATGATTCTGTAAGCACTCTCTGCAAGCGTGTTTCAACCTATGGAGGTCGGTTATTGCCTAGAATAATTTTTCAGACTAACAGAGTCCAGGCTGGACTACCAGCCCCTGCTTACTAAGTTCTCCATCTCGTCAGGTCTTAAGCAGAAAAAAGTGTTTCTCCATTTCAAAGAAATAACACCTCTATGACCATTTCCACAGCCTGGTCTTGTCTTCACATACATCCCTCACAATATCCTGTCTTTTTTAATGCTGCAGTTTCTCCTGAGTCTCACCCCTGCATACACATGCACACTTGCACTTTCACATGCACCACTTTTCTATCATGCAACTGGTGAATGCCGTTGCCTTTGCTGTCAATGATACTGCTCCTTTTTTCATATTCCCCCTATGAGGTCCCTTCCATGATCACACTGAACACTTATCTCTCTCATCACCATTGCTATTTAAATCTTCATTAAAAGTCAACTCCAGCACTATTTTTCCTTGCTCTTCCCCATTCTTTCTTGTGATATTCCCACACTTGCCTGGTTCAGTTTGTGACTTGCTAAACTGTAATGTGACTCTAAGCAAGTTCAATTATGAGGCTCCACACGTCCCTATTTAAGACTTTCTTGAACACAGACTTTTGCCATGCTGCTTACCAATCCTTTTGACCTGTACAAAAACCTGATGTTTTCCATGTGCCCTTAGACTGTTGACTCTGAGGTCAGGAACCATTCCTTTGAAAATACATACCTGCCACAAACTGAGTGCTGCTGAAAATAAACAGCTTCCAAAAAGTACAATTTTCACAGAATCGCTCAAACAGACATCTACCCATAAAAGAAATTTCACAGATATGCTTGTAAACAGCCACAAGTAGATGTCTGATTTACAGTTACCTAAATGATTGATTTAACACTAGGGATATTTTAGCTTTTCATGAGAGATTTAAAAATCCATCGTAGACAATAAGAGATGATAAACTATAAAAGAGTTCAAAAGCATCTCATATCTTTCTTTCCTCTTTTGTAAATCAGCATAGACAGGTATCTAAGTATTTAAGTTTCGTACACCATCCATAGGACCAGTGAAGGTATGGTCAAAGTGTTTTGTTCAATCAGAAACATTTCTCTGTAAAAGATCTTTCAAAATTAAAAAGTCTTAATTATACACTAAAAAAGAAATACTGGGTCCAGTAGCTCACTTGGCTTGGCCCTTCACTATCTTTCATCATAAGTAAATAAGCACCTAAGGGACTCTTAACTCCTTCTACCGCAGTGTGGGTGGTTTATTAATAACACCAAAAGTCTTTCAACAGCCCAACAATAGAAGTGCAGTATTAACATCTTATTAACGGCTTTCCTACGTAAGGGAGCTTTTAGGGCACAGCTTAATGTCATAGGAGGCTTATTCTTGAAGTTTGTGCTCATTCTGTAAATTTCATATTTTACTGAAATAATGAGTATATTCATAGTAGTTTCAACCAGAGCATGGCCCGTGTTCATTTCGCTGTGTTTTTCACACACTCAGCTTTGTTCTTGTTTTGCTGTAGTGAAGAATGACTTATCATAGGACTGTTTGGGTTGGAAGGGACCTTAAAGATCATCTACTTCCAACACCCCTGGCATGGGCAGGGAAGCCTTCCACTAGACCAGGTTGCTCAGAGCCTCACCCAACCCAGCTTTGAACACTTCCAGGTAGGGGGCATCCACAACTTCTCTGGGCAACCTGTTCGAGTGCCTCACCACCCTAATAATAAACAATCTTTCTTGTCTCTAATATTCTTTCTTATATCTAATCTAAACCTACCCTCTTTTAGTTTCAAGCCATTACCTCTTGTACTATCACTACAAGCCTTTGCAAAAAATCCCTCTCCATCTTTCTTGTAGGCCACCTTTAATACTGGAAGGCTGCAATAAGGTCTTCTCTTCTGCAGGCTGAACAATCCCAACTCTCTCAGCCTTTCCTCATAGGAGAGGGGCTACAGCCCTCTGATCATTTTTGTGGTCTTCCCCTGGACTTGCTCCAACAGGTCCATGTCCTTCTTATGTTGGGGGACCCAGGGCTGAATACAGTACCCTAGGTGGTGTCTCACCAGAGTAGAGGGACAAAATCACCTGCCTTGATATGCTGGCCACACTTCTTTTGACGCAGTACAGGATATGACTGGCTTTCTGGGCTGCAAGTGCACACTGCTGGGTTGGGTTAAGCTTCTCATCAACCGGCACCCCCAAGTCCTTCTCATGGCTGCTCTCAGTCCATCCTCCACCCAGACTGTATTTGTGCTTAGGATTGCCCCAACCCATGTGCAGGACCTTGCACTTGGGCTTGTTGAACTTCATGAGGTTTGCACAGGCCCAGCTCTCAAGCCTGTAAATGCTAACTTCCAGGAAAACCACAGAGACAAAGAAACTACTCAAAAGTTAAATGAGACTTCCCTGCCTTGAGGACACTTTAAAAATATCCCATCCTTTCATCCATTTTTACTATACCATGGCATCTGTTGCTGATCACACTCCTCCCAGCACCTATAATTCTGGGCCTGAATATTGTCAATGGACATGTTGCCCCTCCTGGGGATTGCTCTTGTTGCAGAAAGGACTTTTAACTGCCCCTGTGAAAAATAATCAGTCAGTGTTAGAAAGAATCATGGCTGTTCCCTACACCTCACACTGAAGGAAATACACTTGGGATAAAATCAGTCAAAACCCTATTCTATGCCAAGATGTTTTTAAAGATGTTTTTCCTATCACAAGAAAGATTTTCTTATGAGAAAATTCTTTCTCTAAAGCTTAGAATTAAACTTTTCATCAGTTTCTGACAAAATTGTCAGTCCATACAGAAACCTGTGCCAAATTTTGCTGTGTAAATAAGGGATGGACTCTTAAATGTCCAGTTGGCACGAAGTGGGGCATAGTTCTTCCACAAAGATATATAGCCTGTGAAAGAACAGATAGTGCCAACGATTTTCTTGCAAATTCAATGCCCATCAGGAGAAATTTGGACAAGGCAATAAATGAATCTGATGGCACCCATGAATTTAATCAGGCACCTGCCTAGAAAAGCAGACAGGTTCTGAGGTCTGTAAAATGACACTTGTCCAGAACACTTCCATCTGTACTGAAATGTGTACATAGTGATATCGTAAAAGATTGCATTAGTGAAAAAATCAATAAAATAAAGATTAAAAAGAAAAATTAGGTCAATTTTTGTACAGTGATATTAGGAGGAAACAGGATGCTAAATTAAACAGGAGTTAGAATCATAGAATCATAGAATTCTTTGGGTTAGAAGGGTCCTTTAGAGGTCATCTAGCCCAACACCCCTGCAACGAGCAGGGATATCTTCAACTAGACTGGGTTGCTCAGAGCCCCGTCCATCCCGACCTTGAAAGTTTCCAGGGATGGGGCCTCCACTACCTCTCTGGGCAACTTGTTCCAGTGCTTCACACTGTAATTGTAAAAAATTCTTCCTTATATCCAGTCTAAATCTATCATCCCTTGGTTTAAAACCACTACTCCTTGTCCTGTCACAACAGGCCTTGCTGAAAATATTGTCCCCATCTTTCCTATAGGCCCCCTTTAAGTACTGAAAGGCTGATATAAGGTCTCCCTGCAGCCTTCTCTTCTCCGGGCTCAACAACCGCATCTCTCTCAGTCTGTCCTCGTAGGAGAGATGTTCCATTCCTCTGATCATTTTTGCAGCCCACCTCTTGACACACTACAACAGGTCCACGTCTTTCCTGTGCTGAGGGCTCCAGAGCTGGATGCAGGACTCCAGGTAAGGTGTCACCAGAGCAGAGTAGAGGGGAAGAACCACCTCCCTTGACCTGCTGCCCACGCTGCTTTTGATTTTGCCCAGGATATGGTTGGCCTTCTGGGCTGAAGCGCACATTGCCGGCTCGTGTCCAGCTTTTTATCCACCAGTATCCCCAAGTCCTTCTCAGCAGGCCTACTCTCAATCCCTTCATTCCCCAGCCTGTATTGATAGCGGGGGTTGCCCCAATCCAGATGCAGGACCTTGCACTTGGTATTGTTGAACCTCATGATCTTCACACAGGCTCACCTCTCCATCTTGTCCAGGTCCCTCTGGATGGCATCTTGTCATTCTGGTGTGTCAACTGTCCCACTCATCTTGGTGTTGTCTGCAAACTTGCTGAGGGTGCACTCGATCTCGTTGTCTGTATCATTGATGAAAATATTAAAGAGCACCTGTCCCAGTACAGACCCCTGAGGGACACCACTTGTCACTGACTTTCATTTGGATATCAAGCCATTGACCACTGCCCTCTGGATATGACATTCCAAACGATTCCTTACCCACCAGAGAGTCCACCCATCAAATCCATATCTTCCCAATTTAGAGAGAAGGATACTTTGGGGGACCATGTTGAAGGCTTTACAGAAGTCCAGATAAATCATATCTGTTGCTTTTCCCTTGTCCACTGATTCAGTCACTCCACCATAGAACACCACTAGGTTGGTCAGGCAGGACTTGCCCTTGGTGGAGCCATGCTGGCTGTCTCGAATCACCTCCCTGTCCTCCCTGTGCCTTAGCAGAGCTTCTAGAAGGATCTGTCCCGTGACCTTCCCAGGCACAGAGGTGAGGGTGACAGGTTGGTAGACAGGTTGGTAGTTCCCAGGGTCCTCCTTTCTATCTTTTTTTTTAAAAATGGACAGAATGCTTCCCTTCTTTCAGTCACCAGGGACTTTGCCTGACTGCCAAGACCTTTCAAATATCACAGAGAGTGGCTTGACAGTGATATCAGCCAATTCCCTCAGGACTTTGGGATGCATCTCATTAGGTCCCATAGGCTTATGTATGTTCATGTTCCTCAGGTGGTCACGAACCCAATCTTCCCTTACAGTGGGAGGGGCTTTACCCCTCTTGTCCCTATCTTTCAATCCTTTCACCCGGGAGGGGCGAGGAGAGAGGTTGCCAGTGAAGACTGAGGCAAAAATGTTGCTGAGTACCTCAGCCTTCTCCTCAGCTGTTGATACAAGGTCATCATGCTTGTTCATCAGAGCGGTACACTTTCATTAACTTTCCTTTTCTGGTTGACATACCTGTAGCAGCCCTTCTTGTTATTCTTTGCATCCCTTGCCAAGTTCAGCTCTAGCCATGCCTTGGCCCTCCTGACTCTCTCCCTATACAACCGGGCAGCGTCCCTGTGCTCTTCCCAGGATACTTGTCCCTGCTTCCACTGCCTGTGTAGTTCCCTCTTGCCTTTTAGTCTGACCAACAGGTCTCCACTCAGCCATGCTGGTCTCTTCCTTTCCTTGCCTGAGTTCTTACACCTGGGGACTGAGAGCTCTTGTGCCCTATAATTGCCATAGCCCACTGGGTAATGTAAATGTCTAAAGCTAGAAACACACAAAACATTTTCGGTAGGCTTGAAGTAGGATTTACTGTATTATGATAGTTCCCCTGAGTATTCTTTTAACATGTATTGCAAAGCTTTTTTGTCAACAGTCATTCAAGGGAGCTTCACAAATGTCAAGAATGCTTAAACATCACAGTTACTTGACAATACAAGCTAGCAAAACAATCCTAGTGTGTGAAAAGAATGCAATAAATCTTTTGCCACAATGAATACAAGAAGTAGAGGAAAAATCAGATATGTTGTCATTTATTTCTGTAAATTAATTGTGACACAACAAAGGAGACTTAGTTTTCAGAATTTATTAAAAATATACAGATGTCTCACAGAAAAGTCCACTTTCATCAAAATCCACAGTTTCTTAGGATTGAACTGATCTGAATAAAATTTTCCACAGAAGCATTTTAAAGTTTTTGAAACTAATCCTTATTGTGTGATGTAGTGTTAATTCTGTCTTTTAGAGTTTTCTATCTTTTAATCTATTTATTATTTAAATAAATTACAATGTCAATATCATCTAGATATTCTATTGTTTCCAATCAAAATATTACAGATATTTTATTTTGCAAATTACTGATAACCTGCTAAAGTGCAGGAAGGAAATAAAATTTTTCAAAGCTGTAAGTTTCCAAACAAACAGAACCCTTATCTTCATTTCAAATAGACATCTGTGTACATTTACAAGAAAATTAAATTGTGTATTGAACATTCTCCTCCACCATTTTACCTGAAGGTATTGAAGCAACCTCACTAACCACTTTAAAGTGCAAGCAATATACAATAATAAGGATGGAGATAGTGCTACAGTGCATAAGAGTTTTTTCCAGGAGAAAATCTCCTGTTCAGAGACTATATGAAAAGAAGATTAAAAGGCAGTCTGTTTTTCCAAAGTGGTTTTAATCTAAAGTAAGAGACAGACTGATAAAGAGAGAAGATAGAAAGCAATAAAAGTGAACAGTGATACAGTATTGGTCACGCAGATAGAAAGGATTTGTGTGCAATGAATTGCAGAAATAGGAAACTTCAAGGCTAAGCTCAAAGGCAACTACAGTTGTGGTTTCATACACTGTTTTGGAAAGCTCTTTTGAAATAATAGGGACACACAGGGGGGTAATACAGAGATGTTTGTCTGAAAATTAACAAAGGGAATGGTAGAGTCTCTAGATGAGAAGTCAGTCCAGAGACCAAAATGAAGTGAATAAATTATGTCTTGAAAACAAAGGCAAGTACCTGAGAGGTGATATAGGAGAGTGAAAGACAGAACAACGCTTACATGGTCAAATTCAGCAATGGGAAATAGTCTGTGCTGTGTTCTGAATGGATGGCACAGTGGCATCCTTTAACTCTCAGATACTGTTGATGAATTAGTAATGGAAGTAAAGTAGCGTTATTTATCTCCTGTCAGCATGGAACCAGTATCAGCAGAATTACTAACTATCTTTTTACTAGAGAAACAGAAGTCCTTAGCACTACCTTTTTTCTCTCATACTGTGGCCATCCAAACTTCAAATGTACATAAAAACAACAAACATAGGAGCTAAGCAAATTTAATTAGGAAAAGCAAGGTCCACTTCCATAATGGAAAATAAGTTTGACTAAATCTTCTTAGCTTCCAAAAGCCAAACCATGATTTACTGGAATATTAAGAATTTTAACATTGAAGAGACAGCATCCCCCTGTATCAGACAACAGGAAATACCTAATAGTTGCTACTGCATCTATAGGCATAAATAGGAGAAAGCCTAAGTACTCTGCTAACACATTCTAATTTGAAGTAGTAAAACAATATGATCGTGCAATGCCTTATGTCAAGAATGAAAACTGCCTATGAGTAAAAGGGCGATATGATGAGTCATTGTCCCATTCCACTCGGTGGGTAGGGGGAGATGATATTTTTTGATACTCTGCGCAGTACCAAGCAGTCACAACAATGACTGAAGAGGCTTGATTAAAAACTAAATCTTTACTTGGAATTCAGTTGAATTACAAAACATGGTAACTTTGTGAATTTATAGCAACATTAATTTTAATACGGTGGGGTTAGAACAGATACTGACTTGGCAAAACTTACAACAAACTACAAAATACAGTAGATAAATTGACAAACTTACAACAACATATGCCTAGGAAGTCAGAGATAGAGAAAAAGAAAGATAAGAGATACCACCACCGTTGGATCCAGTGACAACTTCTGCTGGTGGTCAGGATCCTCCAGTGGTGGGTGCACATGTCTGCTTAAAATCGCATCGCATATTTATACACAAAAATTACAAAAAGCTCCACCTATCTCATACAATTATTCCACCTATCTAATGCATATTCATTATGTTGTGCAAGTAGGGTGGTCTGCGCTGGTGCAATGATTGTGCTGAGCCATCAAAGTCTTCTGTGCCTACGTGGGTGTCTCAGAGGGTGTCTGGTGATCATTTGGGGAGGAAGACCCCTACGCATTTTGTCATCTTATGGTCATGCGTCATCTAAGGACACCAGAGTTCTTGCTATTCTTGCTGAGTCCTTGTTACACAGTCTCACAGCAGATGTATGTCCTTGGTGGAGCAGGTTTGTAGCTACAAGATGTTCCTTATCTTGGAACACTGGCTGCTGTTCAACTACAGTTCAGAGATTGTCTTCAACACTTCGTTCCTCCTTGGGGAAGGGGTACTGTTGTGCTTAGTTAGTTGGCAGGAGGGGTCTTGGTGGTCCCACAGTCCCCCCCTGCCTATGTGACATCTCAGAGGGAGAGAGGTGGTCTTCACAAGCCAACCTCCACCTTCACAACCCTGCCTCCACAGGGGTGGTTCCACTAGTCTGCCCCAGTCCCTCACCAGAAAGAGGAAGTTCCCAAGGAACAATGTCTGATTTAGGAGTTTGCTTAATTCGAGCGTCTCTCTGTTTCTAGAGACGGATGTTTGAGACAATTGTTCACTTTGATCTGGGGTGCTACAGCCATGACAAGCAGAGCTTTATACATTTAGTTTACTTTTTCATCATACTCTAGTAACACAGCTACAACAGCATCACCGTGTTGTCTATATTCATACTACTGAAGGATTAGGCAGTTTCTGTATTTGTCAGGGAGGACAACAGAACAGAGGAGGTTGGGAGCTACTGAACTGACAGTGGAAACTGCTAATTTGCCTGCATTCAGGGAATTTAGACATCTGAATGACCTTTACTGTGATTTCTGCTCAGCTCAGACAAGGTTGTCAGACACTGCAGTTCTTTTTACTGTTCAACCCCTGCTTCTTGTTATTCAGTGTACATCGTAACGTTGATTATGAACTTGGCAAATGTAGTTCACCCGGTATCCCAGAGAAAATGACATGTCCCTCAAAATAAAATTGTAACATTCATGAATGATTAGTCAAGCATATCTCCTGCTTGACTGAACACACCCTACCTCTATGTCTTTCTTACAGTAGAGCCAATTAGTTTTTAAATTATGTGTTTATAGTACATACTGAAGTGCAGAGACTGCCAAGGTAGTGCTGCTTGGCTCGTTAAGTCTAGGCTGTACAGAACTTTTTAGCCTGACACAATGCAAATACAGCTATTTTACTTCCATGGTCATTCTGTATTTACCTGAGTCAGCTTGGTTTTCCTCACATGAGTTCCATGGCTCCTTTAGAGTATCAGCATCTGCAGTGCAAAGTCATAGTAAAGGACATCAGACGAAAATGCAAGACTCAGTATGAAATGAAACAGTTTTAGTTTTTTGGGTGAGTGGGGAAATGATATTTTCAATACATTTCCAGCTTTCTGCAATTTTGACCTTCACAGAGTCTCAGTAGTCCTGCTTGCCAAAGCAACTACAAAAGCCTCTGTCCTGAAGTCTCATACAGGAGCTAGGAAACAGCAGGGCTTCCAACCCCTTCAGCAGGTGTCTGTGAGAGTACAGCCCAAAAGTGATGGCACCCCAGCTGAGAAGCTGGAAACCTAATCCAGCCTGGGCCTTTTCTAAAACCCAAGCTGACAGTCAAATTCCACAGTGGGTTTCTAATAAAAATTGGTTTCATTAATTTTTTTTTCCAGAGCAGCTCTCTGCACCAGATTTGAAGCTGACCTTTCATTTCCTGGATCCCATATAATCATCTCTGATTGATGGGAGTTTTAAAACTGTTATCCGTAGAGCTGAGTGCAATCACGTCAACCAATCCAGCTTCAACCAGAGTCCTCTTCACAAGTTCAGATGGGAAGAAACTCTGCCATACCTGAAGAGGTTACACTGTAAATTGAAAAGAAAAAAAAAAACAACAGACCAAAGAGTGCACCAAAAAACCCAACATTTCTCATAAAGAATACAGGAATGTCTTTACTTATCCAACTCTGAAAGTATTTTTAGTCCTATTGGCCTTCTTTAAGAAACACTCCTGAACAAATCATGCAAAGAAGGAAAACAGAGAAAGTTGGTGAGGAATGTGCACAGAATAAGAGCTTTCCCCAACTGCTCTGTGATACTGAGACCTTGTTCTCTCCTTTACTAACAGAATAAAAGAGGAAATCTTTTGAAAAAAAGGAAAATAGACTAACAGGAAAAAAAAAAGAAACAAATGCTGAGTTCTGTCAAAAACTCTAGTTCCTCTCTAAAAAAATCAAACCATACTGGTTAAAATCTGACTGTCAGAGATGAAAATTTCAATCTCCAGGATATTTTCAATTAGATCAATATGCCATTATATCATTATCAAATTCTACCTACCTCAGGCCTTAATAACTTCTGAAAAACTCCCTGAATTGTGTGAAGTTTTAGAAGTCTATCAGCATAAGCTTCATTCTTTCAATATGAAATGGGTAAGTTAATAATTTTCCAAGCAAGTATCATAAAAGATTTTCAGATGGATTGATTGGAAAGAGAAGGAAAGAATAGGAAGAAGTAATGAAAAAGAAGAAATATGTTAAGCAAGAAAAGGAAAGTAGGATAATTTTTCATTGGCTATGGATGAATAAAATCTAACAGTCTATTTTGCAGAACTACCAGAAGAAATATCTATTGTAATGTGAAATGTCTTAAGGCTTGGAAGAACTAAAAAATACATATTTAGCATGCTACAGCAGGAGTCTTTTCTGTTAGTTAGCAAGTTGGTCATAAATAACACAAGGACATTTTTCCAGTGCTTCAATTTGCACAAAACCGTGCTAGATGAGTCTTTTACATATGGCAATTACTGGAAAATTTGAGGCTTTTAAAGAAAACTTCAATTAGACAAAAATGTAATTCTCCTTGGGACTGTAGCAGCAAGTCTGGACACTGACTCGAGCAAAGGAAAATTTGGAACTGTGCTGTTCTCAGGTGAGTAATATTACTTCAATGTTTGTTGTTTTGAAATCCTGGTCTCTGTTGCTCCAATTCTGCATGGAAGGGTTTGGCTTTCACCTGAGGTGAAATCGGAAATATGTGAAAGTCAAACTTTTATGAGATGAAAAGCAGTTTTCCATCCAGCTCTGTTGTGGCATACTGAGTGGTATCTCTGTCATACCTGTGATTTCTGGAAATGACAAATCTCTCATTGCATCAATAAACCAGTTGGTTCCTCCCAACTGTGAACCTCTATTCCATATGGGTGGATAATCTGCAACAGGTTCCAGTGGAGACTGACAGTTTTGCTTAAAGAAAGCAAAAACAATACTTCCTGGAGGGTTATCATATTATTCCACCTCCTGTAAGGAGGACAACAGAGATGTGATTAAATCTTTACCAAAAATAAAATCACAGACTATTGAGGGAAGATGCATATTCTATTTAAAAAAAAATTTAATTCCCTCAGTGGGTATTCAGGAACTGATTAAATTTTAAAACTTCAGTGACTTCAGTGAGACTTAGTGACTTTAGTTCTTGAAAAAAGTGCATAATCATTTATGACTTTTAGAAACCAACCGACACAAAAATATAAAGCAACTTCTTCATGGAAGGGCAAGAGACAGAAGCACTTCAGGCAAGTTGTAGATCATGTATCTATTCATTTTAGCCCAAATCTACCATAGTTTATGTCGATGGCAAAGGAAGAAAATACAGGAAGCTCTGATTCGTCACTTTACAGGACTATTGGCAACAAATCACAGAACAGTAACACTCTTAGAAGGTAAAAGACCTTACTGAGTGAAAGATTCCTGCTGTTATTAGCATGAATACAATGTCTGGATAGTGACAGAAGAACACTGCAGTAAGAATTATGATTAATATTGTTAAAAAAATTTAGAAGTTAGAATGAATGTATACAGGAAGAACTTGTGTTTGATGAATGCCTATCGTTATCTCCAAGAAAAGTAAGGGCGAAAAAGAATCCATGGAATAATCCTCCAAGTTGTTGGTCCAGCTTTTAAGAATCAGTTAGGTCTGCCACTTGTAGATGTATCTGAAGCATACAGAATAAACACCTGGAGATGCACTAGTTCGTTTATCTTCTGTTGCAGAAGGAGATGTCCTAATTTGATGTTTCGATCACCAAACTTTACAAATAAAAAAATATCACACCATCAGGAGTTTTTGGTATCTCTGAACTGGGAGGACAATCAGCTATGCATTTGTAATAGACTGTAAACTTTTTACCCTCTAAACATTCTTCCATTAACAAAAAAATATAAACATTGTACAAAACACAAGACAGCTTGGAGTTTTTGGTATCTCTGAACTGGGAGGACAATCAGCTATGCATTTGTAATAGACTGTAAACTTTTTACCCTCTAAACATCCTTCCATTAACAAGAAAATATAAACATTGTACAAAACACAAGACAGCTTAGCTCAGTAATGCTCAATGAAGCTTTAGTACTGCATAATCTGATTCGTTTGATGCTTTAATAATGCAAAACATGTTTTCTGCTTTATTACTTAGCTGTTAATGCAGAAATGACATGCTTACCAAAGATTTACTATATTACTGTTTGCATATAGGCTTCCTTAATAGATGAGAGTGTTTACTGGTCCTTTGAAGTCAAAGTATTTTGTCTAGGCATTCTACGCTGAATAAAGACTGCCATCTTCTGCTGCAACTGCAGCAGATATAGATACCCAGGTTAACATCATAAGAGAGCAATATATTATACTGGACTTGTCTTAGTAAGTACTTTAGAATGAGTATCTTTTTTTTCATTAATGTGATAAGACATTTTGACAAGACATTTACGAAATATTTTGGGTTTTTACAACATGCTTTTTAGAGCTACATATCTTTATGCTTTTGATCCTTCTCTGAAGAACAGAGGCAGCAACCTAAGAAAGGATTTCATGGATTAAAAAATACATTAACCCATCTGGTTATGAAGAATTACCCCAGATTACACCAGCAGCTTCAGTACAAGACTTCCTTCTCTAGTCTAGCAACATTACTCCCATTACTGATTTCTATTCAAAACTGAAGTTGTTTAACTTAACAACAGTTAAGTTGCGTGTGGTTCAAAAACTTCTAGCTGAGTTTTCTCAAATTTCATATACACCAGGAATGATGTGCAGAAAAGTAGTCTGGGGCCCAAAGGAATGATTTAGGGTTGTGAGAAAACTGTTTCTGTTTCATTTCATAACAGATTAGGTACCCTATGAACTGTGGCTAATTGAAAAAAAAAAAAAAAGCTCAAAGAAACTTTATTTACTCAACATTTAGCAGGAATATAACCTCAAACATAAAGACAATTTAACATTAATTTGTAATCTGATATAAGAGATTTCCAAATCAGCAGAGAATTCAGTGAGGATGATGCAAGCCTTGAATGAATACCATATTTAGATAAATTCAGCTTTGTTTTTTCTTCACTATTTCAAGTTCTTTCATGTTTATACAACACAATCAAGTCCACAGCTGTCCAGAAAACTGTGGAAAAAGTATTTTCTAATTAAATAATGCCTACTGGTCAAATCATACATTTCACAAAAATTTGGAGAATTTTGGCTATGACATTCTCTGCTCTTCCACCTGATCAGACTTAAAAGTACATTCTAAATACTCTAAACCACTGCTGAATGGTACTTTCATACAACACAACTAGCAAAGTAGTACTTCTCTTTTGAGGGTTTGGGGGGCTTTGGGGAGAAGGAGTTGTGCCTTAACAATCACCAGAGGGATGTGGGTATGAAAAGTACATAAGAGTTTGGGCTTCTTGGAGGTATTGTTGGATGATCTTCTATGCCCTGCTAATATGGCCAGTTCAAGAAGATGCTCACAGTTGCTCAACCTGGTTGAGAAAGACCTTGCCTTGATGTGTTCCTGACTTAGTCTACTCAATATTAAAGACAGTGTATAGCAAGCCCTGGCATTGCAAGAGACATCCTTAGAGGTTAACCTAGCTTAGAAGTCTGGCACAGTGATAAATGCCTTCTCATAGATTCGTAAAATATTATGAAAAGCACACTGAAGTAAACGGAAAGTTACCCATGTGATAGGAATTACAGCTGATAAGCTGTTCTGATTAAGTTTTTAGTTAGAAAATATTGATTTGTTCTCACAGAAATACTTCTAATGAATGTATAACCTAATTTCAAAATGATGGATTGTTCTTAAAATCGAATATTGGGGTGTGCATGAGTCCTGGTTTGAATGGGCAAGGGGAGAAGACAGGTAAACTTGTATTTGTGTTTTGTGATGGAGAAGCTCGCAACACACTGCTGCTGGTTATGTCCCCCCCATGCTAACAATAAGTCTGTACCCAAACATGTGAGACACATGCTGATGTTTTCCCCTACAAAAGGATATTCATAAACTGAGAGTAAGAGCTTAAACATACTTCACCTGTCCAAATTCAAATTCTGACCTACATATGTTTTTCCCTTCTTTCATTCAGTGAATGATTACATTTTACAAAATAGACCAGCTTCAATAAAAGGCAAAGGGACATTAATTGGAGAATGACTATTTTTTTAAGGTGTAAATGTAGAACATGAGGAGGCACAATAGCTCAACCCCCCTGTTATGCATTAGGTAGAATAGAAATTTGAAGCAGCCTACAGATTTATAGCTGGAATGTGGGTCTCTGATATCAGTAGTGAGTGCCCTGACAAAAAAGCTGCTGGATATTTGTGGAGTGAGGAAAGGTGATGAGCATTGTTCT
Organism: Opisthocomus hoazin; assembly: GCF_030867145.1. Taxonomy (NCBI): domain Eukaryota; kingdom Metazoa; phylum Chordata; class Aves; order Opisthocomiformes; family Opisthocomidae; genus Opisthocomus; species Opisthocomus hoazin. The sequence goes on along the minus strand of NC_134414.1, from coordinate 111,764,378 downwards.
TCACTTTCTCATTTCTTTTATTCTTCACTTTAACTGCTGGAAAGGAAAAGCATTCTGAAAACCTCAAAGCTTCCGCAGAACAAACTTATAGAGAGAGATCTAACACTACTGACCTCTGTGAGCTTTGGAGCAGTGATACAAGGAGGGCTAGCAATGACATCAAAATCAGAGAGAAAGGAAAGAGAAGAATAATGCTGACGTGAAGAAAGCAGATGGGCACAAAGAAAGAAAATTTCCATGACATTAAAAAGGCTGACATAGAACAAGACACAGGAGGAAAAAAAAAAGTAACAAAAAGATCTGCGTCTCTTATTTGAGGCAGTAAAGATTTCACCTCAAAGATGTTCATAACTTCAGTGAGTTAATACACAAGTCCCTCTGCTTACCTTCAGGTGTACGTAGGCACATATCAGGAAAAAAAACAACAGCAAACACAGACTGAATGAGCCACTTGCTATATCATAAAGAAAGTGCACAGGCAAGATCTAAGCATCTGACCATTTTTGGTCATTTTTCTCCCTGTGCAAAAAGATTCTTCTCCTCTAGACATTCTTGCAACTAAACAAATAATTAATAACTGACTCAAATAGAAAACATCACAACCTTGAGAAACAAGCAAAGGGCATGGCAATCAAATAACTAACACTGACAGGCACAACTTCCATTTCATTTACTGGCTTAACATGCCAGGTAACAGGCAATGTCATGCAGTATTTTTACCCCAAGGATACTGAACCTACCAACATTACTCCCTGCAAGAGGCAAGAAAGAGAAGAACTTGGGACCTGAGAGCATGTGCTTCCTCCCCTGCAACAGTCCAGCTCTAAGCACAGAACTTATTCCATTATTTTTCTTTAAATTCCTCTCTTACCAATTATTACCAAAAGAGGGTCATTCAAGAAAGGGCAAGAGTTTTGGTGGTCTGGGTTTGTTTCTTCCTTAATTTTACTCTTCATATCTACAGGCATGGAAGACACTCCCTCTAAACATAACCATACTTGAGCTTTCCTTATAATGATCCTGTGTCATGGTAATTACAAAATAGTGCCAGCTCTGCAAAGGGTAGGCTACTTTTACAATGCTATTTATGATCATCCTATTCTTGCCTGACATTCCCTTTCTGCTCTTCCCTATCTCAGAACCCAAATCAAAAGAATCCTGTTTAGATTGCACAAAGTTTGATGTACTGAGGATTTGGTCTTTGCAGAGTGGTTTGCTCTATTTTTAGAATTTTAACATTACTCTTTAATGTCTAACAGCAAACTCCTCTTCAAACAACGAAGTGTACAGTGGGCCCAAGTGATCTTTGCTAATGTTGTCTGGTTAACTTGCCTACAGAATTGTATAAAAGTAGCAGGCACAGCTACACAAATAATAACGAGATATGTGAGCTGAAAATAAGCTGGCTGTTTTAGCTCATTTCAACAACACAAAATGTGGAACTGTAATTATATCAAAAATAGTTATTTTCAACTTGAATCAGTATGAAAAAAAATCAGTTTCCTATGAGACACAAATTCGCTATTTTGCTAAATCTCAGCTTTAGTCTCACTTCAAATAACAAAGTGCTTGTTATATACTTCACTTCCTTGCTTAACTACACTATTGAATCATGTCCCTCTGCGAAAAAAAAAGGGTTCCAGATCTGGTAATCCCGTATCCTTTCAAATAAAAGTATCTTACAAGTTTTTTCAAGAATACATATGGCGCTTTGTTAAGCATCTTCACTTCATAAATAAAAAAAGATAATAAGTAAAAATAGTAATACTAAATTATGTTCTGAGTTTCATGAGTAATACTGGAGAAATCAAGTGCAGTATGTAATTATCACATGCAACCATAGTAAGCCTGTTTTTTCCAGCTACACTGACTATACTTGCTGTTAGCTTTCAATCTTACATTGACTGAACTTGTTCAGGGGCTGTCAGATACTGATAAAGGAAAATGTGATGTCAAAGCCAAAAGTGATTTAACTCAGAACTTCAAGACTTAAATATTCACTTAGTATTCTGCAGAGCCTGCTCCTATGACATAATCAACACAGTTTTCTAAGGTTAGAAACGGCCTCTTTGTCTTTGGAGAGGAGAGACAAATTGTCCACAGGAATGCAAGTATATAGAATGTAGCAACACATTGAAGCAAACAAATAAAAAATAAAACCTGATTTTATCATTGATACTTAACTTAGTCGAATAATAACACACTGCATTAATAAAGCTGTACAGGTTCAGACTGTACTAGGTCCCATTAAAGTCATTTGAATTTTGTCATTGACTCAGCAAGGTGAAACCCCACCTCCAAGCCTGGAATTCACTAGTACTTCTGATGACTAATGGGCAGAAACATCAACGTGAAATAAACTTGTCCTTCATTTTTCGCAAAAAATATGTTCAACACCGATTTTTTTAAAAGCCAGCTGATGGATATCATTGTACAAGCAACCGCTCCACTCAACAAATTCCATTGCTTCAGGTTGCCTTCTGAATAACAATTATTTCAAACAGCAGCAATGATGCAAAGAATGATTGTAAAAATCAATCCGTTATTTGGAATATTTGACTTTCATCTCAGTCTTTCTATGAAAAACTTCACTGTCATGTTAGTAAGTAGTTTTTCCTTCTATATTTTTCTAATTATATCTCTCATTTAGTTTGGCATTGATCAGCAGTGTTTAAAAAAGTTACAGAGAAGAATCAACTTTTAAAATTAGTTCCTTTATTGTGACAAAATCTCATAGGTATCTCTTTATTCTTAAAAGAAGACTGCCACTGCAAATATAAATACGAATTAGCACTATGTATTACCAGAAATTATATTTTAAAGAAGATATTGAAGAAGAAGAATGAAAAGGGGAATAAAATTTGAAACAAGAGGCAATGTTTCTGTCTAAAAAAGAAAATTATAGCGTAAGGCAGAGAAAACATAGGGATTGTCTAGCTCAAATGGTATGGAAAACTCTATATATCCTTTTTGGAGATAACTCAAAAAAAACTGTCATGTCTGTAGGGACTCAAGAGTAGCTTGAAACCTGATCTGTTTTCCCTAGTATTCATACTGGTGACAATACATAGATTTTTGCAGGTACCTGAATTCCTAAGGGACAGTTCTGCACAGCCCTCCTATAAGACAAACCAGAACTTCATGTCCAAATATTGTAGCTCCATATATAAATCTAAAACTTTTCCCAAAAATACTTTTTAGGTAAACAAATTACAGGAAAAAATAGGAGTCCAAAGCAGTACATGCAAATTGTTCAGTGAATGATATAATGAGGAGTAAAGATAACTCCTATTAAAAAAGCTAAAGAGCAGTGTTTTTGAGCATTAAAGTATAGAATAGGACACACTATCTGAGAAGACAAAAATCCTAAATCTCTACAGGAATAATTTAGCAATTTTTTAAACTTGTTTAGGTAAGGTTACTCCATGCTACTAAGAAAATGGTGAGTATTCAGAGGAATCTTTAGACAGTGTGATAACATTCACTAATCTAGCAGAGAAAAGAGATGCCTGTATCATATTTAATACTGAGATTGTAACTACTGTCTCACAAAGCCCTCTTTTCTCATTGCTTGTTCACAGCAATTTCCACAAAAATAGATTAGCTGGGGGTGTACTGGTGGATGAAAAGCTGGACATGAACTGGCAATGTGCGCTTGCAGCCCAGGGGGCTAACCATATGCTGGGCTGAATCAAAAGAAGCATGGTCAGTAGGATGAGGGAGGAGATTCTGTCCATGTGCTCTGGTGAGACCTCACAAGGAGTCCTGCATCCAGCTCTGGAGCCCTGAGCACAAGGACATGGACCTGTCGGAGCGGATCCAGAAGAGGGCCACGAAAATGGTCAGAAGGATGGAGCACCTCTCCTACGAGGACAGGCTGAGAGAGATGGGGCTGTTCAGCCTGGAGAAGAGAAGTCTGTGGGGAGACTTTATTGCAGCCTTTCAGTACTTAAAGGGGGCCTATAGGAAAGATGGGGACAATATTTTCAGCAAGGCCTGTTGTGACAGGACAAGGAGTAGTGGTTTTAAACCAAGGGATGGTAGATTTAGACTGGATATAAGGATATAGGAAAGAAATTTTTTACAATGACGATGTGAAACACTGGAACATGTTGCCCAGAGAGGTAGTGGAGGCCCCATCCCTGGAAACTTTCAAGGTCGGGTTGGATAGGGCTCTGAGCAACCCAGTCTAGTTGAAGATATCCCTGCTCACTGCAGGGGTGTTGGGCTAGATGACTTCTAAATGTCCCTTCTAACCCAAAGCATTCTATGATTCTATGATTCTAAATGTACTTTAAAAACATAAAAATTGTACTGTGATTAAAAGCAAAATTTTTCTTAAGACTACATTTCACTTGTCTTGTACAACAGTGGATCTTCTCATCTCAAAATTGCCAATTCACCTATTTCATCCATAGGATCATGAAATTTGCTGTATTCTCTCACTGCAATGAGTATATTCAGTGCTTACTGATCAGAAAGTACCATATTAATGCAGCACAGCAGGTGCTAAGAAGCAGTTTAACAAAAAATGTTCGCAAAAGGGGCCCTAAGACTATGCATGTCTTATTTCCTAATATCGAGCTGTGGTTGTGTCATTTGACCTAATTTTTAAAAATGGCAAATCTCTTATTGAGTCCAGTAGACTTTCACTAAGTAATTGTATGGATTTCAAATGTACTAGAGATTATTTTAGGCAAATCACATACCATTAAATACTCAAAAATCTTCCAATTCCTTGTGAATCAAGAACCGACACCTCCAACATCTATAACTCTGTATATAATACTATCCACCCAATAGCAATTGATCTTATAGAGAAATGTGCAAGAAACTATTTATGGAAAAAATACATCTTCTGTTCTTATTAAAAGCTCATTTAACTTTCTATATTTAAATATCAGGCTAAACCTGAAGCACTAGGATTATATCTCCTCTTAAAATTGTTATCTTTATTAATAAACTGAATATTGTCTTTTCACAAAACTATCCAACTCTGAAAGAACTTTGAGAACTTTGAATCCCATTTTCAGAGATGTTTTTTGGAACAATTTTTGCAATTTATCTAAACATGAATAAAAAGTTGAGTAATAGTCTCGGATAGATCTTTACATTTCTTTTAGCAATGAGAGTTGAAAATTAAAGCTTTGATGCCAGAAAACAAACTGCATTTGTGATTATTATTGGCTTGTATGATGGTTAAAGGACTTATCTGCAATATGGAGTAGTAGAAAGGATGCTAAATAGTGGTACTTTAGGTCCTTAAATTATCAGCTATATCCTTTGTATGGCGAAAGCTAATTAGGAAAGTCAACTTTCAGTTTGACACTAAGAACAAAAAAACCCTTGTTTCATAACTTATTGAGATATTGCCACTGAAATCTGAACTATTTACTGCGGATTTTGTATTATTCCATAATAACATAAAACATTACTTTCAGCAGAAGACAATTATTAGACATTTTGTCTTCAGTGACAGACAAGATGATTCACCTGTCAAGGACTCTCTTCACCTCACACAATCGGAATATTTATTTTGAGTGCTGCTGGCAGCTTCCTGCCTCCCAGCAGGAGTCACTATAAACCAAGGCCATAGTTCCTTTCTTCAGTCAGTCATTTTTTAATACATACTTGCAAATACTCTTTGAAATGTACTTTTGATAAAACTTCAAAGTAGCTACCCTATGCCTAGGGATAGACAGAAAGCTTAAATAAAAGCAATATATTTCTGTAAAGACATTTTTCTGTAGTGATAAAGGGGTGTACCATGACCATTTTCCTGACTTTCTTAACATTTATTATTTCATTGAAGTATTCATAGGAGGAAAGAAAATAATGATTAGGCTCACAATTTGTTATTTTATGACATCTAATTTTTTGCAGTAATGCCTTCAATTTTCAGACTCAAATTCTAATATTTCTTTGTTGTAATATGCTTTTCTCAGAAGAAAAAGAGAAAGATAATTTTAACAATTGTTCAACTATAAAAAAGTCATAGTAGTAATACCACAATCTCAGATTAAAAATATTCTTATGCAAAGGACTATTCCAAAGCTTATGTGTGACTTCAGAATAATGGATTTCAAAAAAAACCAGACCTCAACATATCAAGGTAAGTGGCAGTTAGAGTTCCTTGAGCAGAAAATCTAAGAGAGGAAAAAATTCAGAAGAATGAGGGAAAACATAGCACTGAACAGAAAGCTATCCCAAAGCCCATGATAAGTAGGAAACGGTAAGAGAACAGTAGGACTGCAAGAGAAGTGTTAAACATTCTAAAAGGTCATAAACAGAAAAATTAGGAATGAAGATATGATGAAGAATGAGTTTAAAGAGATGGCACAAACACTGAAGAAAATCACCGAGACAAACACAACATGAGTTGTAACTGTCAAGGGATATGAAAAGCAACAAGAAAATATTTTACAAATAAGCTAGAAGAAAGCAACAGAAGAAAAATAATATCTGCTGTTTAAAGATTGACCAAGAAAACCCAAGCAATAGTAAATGCAATAAAAATTGATGTTTTCTTTTTTGTTATTCCTACTACTTATCAGAGAGAAGCCAATTTAACTGACATTTGGAACATTGTTCATCATTATTTTGGCTGTTTCTTTAAGGATCCTCATGCGAAATCAAGTGAATCTTTGGGAATATTTTGAAGTATTTAAATACTGATTAATATCTTTCCCTTTTCTATCTAGACAAGTAATAGCTATCTTGAAATACATATCAGAGGCTAAGGGAGATTTAAGAACATCTAATATTTTACTTTATCTTTTACTAGAATGAAAAAGACAGAGATGAGTAAATAAACACTAATCAATCTATTTTCAATAAATGAAAAGGTGGTGAATGAAATTATTAGACATTTTACTGGTACGGAGAAAATAGGCTGACAGCATGGATTTTACAACCACAAAAATGCCAAACCAGTTATTTTATTCTTAATCTAAACATATGTCTGAGAGGATACATATTTAAAAAGATTTTGATGCTTTCTACACACAAACAACTCATAAATTAAGCAAAATCTATCTAATAAACAAACAAACAAGAAAGAAGTTAAAAAATCTCAAAGTAAGATCTCAAAGTAAGTTGCAGATAAGTTTACACGTCATTTCACTGTCAGGGCACTGCAGAAGATCTCCAATAGAGAATCACAGAATCATAGAATGGTTTAGGTTGGAAGGGACATTAAATATCACCTAGTTCCAACATCCCTGCCATAGACAGGGACACCTTCCATTAGACCAGGTTGCTCAAAGCCTCATTCAACCTGGCCTTGAAAAATTCCTAGGAGGGGTCATCCATAAATTCTCCGAGCAGCCCATTCCAATGCCTCACCATTCGCATAGTACAGAAAGTCTTCCTCATATCTAGTATAAATCTACCCTCTTGTAGTTTAAAGCTATTACCCCTTGCCCTATCACTACATGCCCCTGTAAAAAAATCCCTCTCCAGCTTTCTTACAGGCCGCCTGTAAGTACTGGAAGGCTGCAATAAGGTCTCCCTGCAGCCTTCTCTTCTGCAGGCTGAACAATCCCAATTCTCTCAGCCTGTCCTCACAGGAGAGGGGCTACAGCCCTCTGATCATTTTTATAGGCTTCCTCTGGACTGGTTCCAACATGTCCATGTCCTTCTTATGTTGGGGGCTCCAGAGCTGAACACACTACTCTAGGCGGGGTCTCACAAGAGTGGAGTGGAGGGGCAGAATCACTTCCTTCAACATGCTCATCACGCTTCTTTTGATGCAGTACAGGATTAAGTTGGCTTTCTGGGCTATGGGTGCAAATTGATGGATGATGTTGAGTTTCTCATCAACCAGCACCCCCAAGTCCTTCTCTTCGGCTGGGCTGCTCTCAATCCATTCTCTACCCAGCCTGTACTTGTGCTCGGGATTGCCCAAACCCATGTGCAGGCCTTGCACTTGGCCTTGTTGAACTTCATGAGGTTTGCACAGGCCCACTTCTCCAGCCTGTCAAGGTCCCACTAGATGGCAACCTTTCCCTCCAGTGTGTTGACCACACCACACAGACTGGTGTTGTCGAAAAACTTGCTGAGGGTGCACTCAATCCCACTGTCCATGTTGCCGACAAAGACATTAAAGAGCACCAGTCCCAGTACTAACACCTGAGGAAGACCGCTTGTCACTGGTCTCCACCTAGACATCAAGCCATTGACCGCAACTCTCTGAGTGCAACCATCCAGCCAATTCCTTATCCACTGAGTGTTCCAACTGTCAAATCCATGTCCCTCCAATTCAGAGCGCAGGATGTCGTGTGGGACAAGTGTCAAATGCTTTGCTCAAGAGCAGGTAGATGGCATAAGTGGCTCTTCCCTTATTCACCAAAGCAGCAACCCCATCATAGGAGGCCACCAAGTTTGTCAGGCATGATTGTCCTTAGTGAAGCCATGTTGGCTGTCACTAATCACCTCCTTGTTTTCCATGTGCCTTAGCATAGTTTCCAGGAGGATCTGCTCCATGATCTTGCTGGGCACGGAGGTGAGACTGACTGACCTGTAGTTCCCCAGGTCTTCCTTTTTACCCTTTTTTAAAAATGGGGGCTATGTTTCCCCTTTTCCAGTCAGTGGGAACTTCACCAGACTTCCAAGACTTCTGAAATATGACGGATAGCAGCTTAGCAACTTCATCCGCCAGTTCCCTTGGGACCTGTGGAGGCACCTCATCAGGACCCACAGACTTATGCACCTTCAGCTTCCTTAGACGGTCTCAAACCTGATCTTTTCCTACTGTGGGTGGTTCTTCATTGTCCCAGTTCCTGCTTTTGCCTTCTGCAGCTTGGGCATTGTGGCTGGAGAACTTGCTGACAAAGACTGAGGCAAAAAAGTTTTTTGATACCTCAGTCTTCTCTGTGTCCCATGTGACCAGGTTTCCTGTTTGCTTCCAGAGAGGGCCCACGCTTACCCTCATCTTCCTTTTATCACTGACATACCTATAGAATTCGTTCTTGTTGCTCTTGACATCCCTGGCCAGTTTTAATTCTAACAGGGCTTTAGCTTTCCCAATCTGATCCCTGGCTGCTTGGACAATTTCTCTGTATTCCTCCCAGGCTACCTGTCCTTGCTTCCACCCTCTGCAAGCTTCTTTTTTGTGCTTGAGTTTGTCCAGAAGCTCCTTGTTCATCCGTGCAGGCCTCCTGGCAGTTTTGCCTGACCTCCTCTTTGCTGGGTCGCACATCTCCTGAGCTTGAAGGAGGTGATCCTTGAATATTGACCAGGTTTCTTGGGTCCCTCTTCCCTGTAGAGCTTCATCACATGGTACCATACCAAGCAGATCCCTGAAGAGGCCAAAGTCTGCTCTTTTGAAGTCCAGGGTAGTGAGTTTGCTGTGTGCCCTCCATGCCGCTCTGAGGATCTTGAACTCCACCATTTCGTGGTCACTGCAGTCAAGGCTGCCCTTGACTTTCACTTTCCCCATTCATCCCTCCTTGTTGTTCAGAAGATGGTCCAGCACAGCGCCTCTCCTCGTTGGCTCCTTTATGACTTGGAGGAGGAAGCAGTCATCAATGCATTTCAGGAACCTCCTATGTTGCTTATGCCTTGCTATACTGTCCCTCCAACAGATATCAGGGTGGTTGAAATCCCCCATGAGGACCAGGGTGTCTATTCTCTGGTCCTCTGGAGTCTATTCTACTTAGTTACACTTGAATAATAGAACAATTTTATGAGAAAATAGAAAACACATTCACAAAAATTATAGAAAATAACAGTCTAGACAAGGCCGTGAATATTTTTAAAAGAGAGGGTACAGATTCAGAATGATCATGACAAACAAGGAAAAATATTAACTAAGAAAATCCAGGTGGTGACCATAAGACTGTATTTCAGAAGGGCAGATAAAATGTAAAAATAAGAAATAATTGGCCATGCAGAAACATAGAAACTTGTCCGAAAAGAATCTGGGAGGATTGTGGATCACAACTAAAAGCTACAAAAATGCCAAAGTAATTCTTTTATATATTAACAAGGATGTCATGTGAAAGAGGTACAAGAAAACTATTCCTCTCAATTTAGTTCTAATGAAGCCTGAGATGCTGTTCAGCATGATGGTTTAAATGCCAAAAGAGAGAGACACTCAGCTTATAAAACACTGAAGGAATATGGTTTGTTTCATTTTAAAAAAAGGAAACTAAAAAAGATGTAGACAAGAATGAACAATCTTCTAGTTTGTTTTTTTTTTTAAGGACTGTGTTTAATTATTCACTGTAAAAACATTTTCAGGAAGGAATATTTAAATGAGATATGAAGGAATATGTCTAATTTTTAAACTCAGATAAACTTAAACAAGGTTTTGAAATATCCTTCGCCAGAGGGTCCAGCATAAATAATAAAGACGTGTTTTGTGAGGAAATTGCCAACTGCTTTTAAATCCATTTTTCTTAATCTCATGGCTTTATATGTTCACAAGATCTGTTATTCATGATCATGGTTTTCAGGACATGAATCCTAAAAACAGGATTTACATAGAGGTGCTTAGGAAGCCCACCAGTACATTTTATTGCTTATCTTGTTAGAGCCTACTGAGGATTTACAGTGTGTTCAATCTGATAATGCTTTTTTCAAAGTCCATGAAATCAAGCTATTTTCAAGGCTGAAACATTAAAAACGTAGGAGTTTTAACCTAAAATTGATATATTTTCCACAGCTTTGAGAAATTATTGAAAAAGAAAACCCCACAATCCAGATTAAATATTATTTAGCTGATTGTGAAATTGATAACTGTGGAAGTCGATGGTCTATACTGTCAATAACATCTATGGTAATTGCTATGCAGCAGTTAAGTATTTCAAAAAATCCATAATTTAGTCTGCCTGGAGAACACTGTAACTGATGAGACTGCTCAGGAAATCGTTCAAAAAAGAATATATATTGAAATCCCTTAGATTTTAGAACAATTTCTCATAATATATCTGGAAACTTTCAGAAATGCCAATATTGGGGCTTTTTCAAGTGTTAAAGATAATTTCCTAGCAGACTAAGAATCTGCAATAGAGAAACAGAAAAGAAAACTTTGGAAAGTATTATGCTTTTTTTATTCAAGGTTATTAATTTCTAACTTTTTAAAATTTTCATTCAGAACTCAAATGGTGTTGCAAGAGAAAACCAGCAGTTCATGTTATTCTTAACTGAAAACAAAACAAAGCAAAAAAACCCAACACCCAGCATACCTTGAGGATGAAAAAGATCTTTTGTTTCTGTACTAGAACATTCATCAATGTGAAGAGTATGTTCTTCCACCAGCTGTCCTTCACTGTCTTGCTCTGAAATGCAAATGCCTATCAGGTCGTTTCAATGTTGGTATGAAAAAAAACACATCCTTTTGGGGTAGGTTAGCAGTATTCCATAGATTGTCCTAGTTCCCAATAAGTCAACACACTTCTCTATGCAATTTTCTTCTCTGCACATTCAGGCTTTACTTCGCTGTCTCTCAAACATGACTTGGGAGTGAGAGAAGAAGACAACAAGATATCTCACCTGTTGCTCTGTGGAAGTCTCTGTGCATGCCCACTCTATCATTGAAACCCTGCTATTAATATGCTATTCCATTAGGAAAACAAGAGTCCCTTGTCTGATGAGTGTTTTCTACTTACCAGATCAATGTTTAGTCATTAATGTGATCACTAATTTTTCTACTTGTTAGTTACAGTTGGTTTTTTCCCTCAGAAGAGCAAAGTGCTGCCCCTGAAGGATCACTTTTGAACTTTCCAGTCTATCCAAGTTCATCCAGTTTGAATCCCTCAGAAGAACTGTTGTCTCTTAAGATGGTAACAAAATCTCAAGAGTATACCTACAGTAAGATAAATTTGTTTTTAATATTGGTTAAGAGAAAAAAGTTCTCCACATGATTGCCTTTAATGTTTTGCATGATTTTTTTAAAAATATAGTTTTCAGATGAATATTTTCACTTTATGACATGTCATTTTGCTTTAAATCAATCATGTCATGTCATCTTATTCTAATGCAACAAGACATAAGACAAAATTAAAATATGACTAAACTTGACAAGTCAAACAAGAAAAGCCAAAGAAAGTAGTATATATCTGTTAAGACCTTATTTAATCATAATTAGTTCCTTCAATAAACATAGCAGAACAAGAACAACTTCATTTTTTTTTATTTTACCTATATTAAGCTTAGAAAACCATGCACCTTTTCTAAAATAGCTGATTGGGAGATGTTATAACAATACAACAAAATAATATTATTTGATTTATTCATTTGAATGAATAATAAAGATATTCAAAGTGAATATTTTTAAGTTGTCAAAGCTGCTGGTTTGTCAAGCACGGAGAAGATGAGGTCGATTACTACTTAAATATTTGTATTCTACCTATATGTAATACTCTTAATCAAAGCCAAGTCTTCCCAGTGTTTGTAACTCCAAGTATACCAAAAATGAAACCAACAACTGGTCCAAAAAAATTTTAAAAGAAAAAAGGATATAGCCATAAAACAAAAGAAAAACACGTCAACTTGTATATGCTCTAATGTATAATGACTGGTGAAGTTCTTAGCATTGTCCTTTAGGTATATCCTTACCCTTCTCTTATCAACATTATCTTTCTCCAGCACATGTGTTTTCATTGACTTCAAAGGACGTTAGGCTGGTGTCAGCTAATAAGTAATTAATCTTGTATAAACTGTGGTTTGCTCACTGTGATGAGATTGCCTGTCTGCGCACCTGATGTAGACTTGAAGGAAACAGGCAAGTCAACATGAGGAAAAAAAATGACAGAATTAATTTATTCACAAAGACTATCTGATAACCTACCAAGTGGCAGGACATTTTCAGTTTCTTGCCAAGCTCTATTACAATCCTAATCCCAATGCTGTAAGTAAGTGTAAAAACTCCATGTATTCACTAACAATAGATTTTGATAAAAATACTCCAAAAAGTCATTATAAAAAATGTATATTCTCTAATACTCTGCTATTACCTTCTTGTATATTAAATAATCAGTAAAAAGTGCTAAACCCCAGAGCCTTAAGCAAGCACCGCCAATCACAAACTAGCAAGTAATTTCCTACTTGTTAATCTCATCAATTTTTTCCTGAATTCTGTGCTAGATTCCTTCCAAAGATGGAAGTACCTCTGTAATTGAATTTTGCTTTTAAGATGACTCAGTCAGGACGCTTTAATTATACTAAGTGACTATAGCTCATATTTGTTATTGTTGAACTTCACAGTGACATCTTATATACCAGATTTTAGGCAACAGTGCTATGCCATGCAATCTTTCAGGTTCGATTTCAATATATTCTGGGAGGTGGGGAGGTGGGGAAGGCATTAAAAAGTTAACTCCATACTACTTGCAAGGAAAGTAAACACATATTTAATAAACAAATTTTTTTTTCCCTTCCTGAATGATTATGTAGCTATAAATTGCATTTCCCTTAAACAAAATTTAATTTCTGCGTGGTCTAGTCTTCATGAATGGTTGATAGACGAACTACTGCTGCACCTCTCAGCACATTTTTAGCATGCCCTTGACTATTCCTTAAAATATTTTTCACAGTTTTAACTGAAAAACCTAACAGATAAAGAACTTAAACTCTGGTCAGCTATTAAGCATCGAATTTTTAACATTATACTTAAAAAATGAAGGAAACATATTGCTATATTCAGTGTAATCTGGACCATTTGGTACGCAATGACAGTCTATCACAGAATCATGCAGGCTGGACGAGACCTCTAGAGATCATCTAGTTCAACTTCCTTCTCATTGACAGTCCAGATGAGATTTGACTGTTTCCACGGATAGAGATTCCTTAAAAACTCAGGGCAGTCTATGCCCATGTTTGACCAAATTCACAGTGAGTTGTTTCTCTTGTAGTGGGCTGGAACTCCCCATGTTCCAGTGTGACAGGTAGACCTGGGCTGGTCACCATGTACTCACCAAGTTGCTCGCTCACTCTGTCTCTTCCACAGGACAGAGAAAGAAAATAACAAAAAACTGGTGGGTTGAGATAAGGACAAGCAGATCATTTATCAATCACCATCACAAGAAAAACAGACTCAGCTCGGCAAAATTAATTTATCACCAATTAATCAGAGTAGGGTAATGAGAAATAAAAGCAAATCTAAACAAACCTTCTCCTTACTCCTCCTTTCTTCCTGGGTTCAACTTCACTTCCAACTCTTCTAATTTTTCCCCTCCTGAGCAGTGCAGGAGGATGGGAAATAGGGGTTGCAGTCAGTTCATAACACTTCATCTCTGCCACTCATTCCTCCTCAAGCTCTTCCCTTGCTCCAGTGTGGGCTTCCTCCCATGGGATATAGTCCTTCACAAGCTTCTCCAGCTTGGGTTCTTCCCACAGGCTGCAGTTCTTCAAGAACTGCTCCAGCATGGGTCCTTTCCATGGGGTACAATACTTCAGAAATGGACTGCTCTAGCGCATGTCCCCCGTGAGGTCACATGTCCTGCCAGAAAACCTGCTCCTGTGTGGGCTCATCTCCACAGGCAGCAGCTCCTTCCAGGAGCCTGCTCCAACACAGGCTCTCCATAGGCTGCAGCTTCTTTCAGGGCACATCCACCTGCTCTGGCGTAAAGTCCTACATGGGCTGCAGCTGGATGTCTGCTCCACTATGGTCCTCCATGGACAGCAGTGGGACAACCTGTATCACCATGGTCTTCACCATGGGCTGCAAGGGAATCTCTGCTCTGATGCCTGGACCACCTATTCCACCTGCTTCTTTACTGACCTTGGTGTCTGCAGGGTTGTTTCTCTCACTTATTCTCACTCCTCTCTCACAGGTATTGTTGCACAGCCTTTTTTAACTCTTAGATATGCTATCAGAAAGGCATCACCAGCATCATTGATTGGCTCAGCTTTGGCTAGCAGTGGGTCCATCTTGGAGCTGGCTGGAATGGACTCTGTCCAACATCAGGGCACATCCTGTTTTTCTCTCACATAATTCACCCCTGTAGTCCCCCTGCTACCAAATCTTTGCCACATAAACCCAATATATTACACCCCTCACCTCTGTGCATCACATATTTAAGATTTATCATTAAAATACACATTCATTGCACAATCTACAATCTTCACAAACTTCACTTGAATTGACAAAAAAATTCCCCATAAGAAAATCAAAGTAACATCGTGACAAAGCTGACAAAGGTGGACAATTTCATCCCTCATCCCTTCACCGCAATTACAGCAAAAAATTCCCACAAATATCCTGCTCTTTAGCAATGTTCAGCCCATGTTTTGCTCATTACCTCTCCCAACTACTGTCCTTATCTTGAATTCCTCATGCCCCATCGTGGGTCGATGGCCTTGCTGGACTTGTCGGTGCTCGGACTCATCTGTCAAGCAAGGAATCAACAAAAGGGAGTAGTTTGACTTGAACAGTGAGATTCGATTAATGTTGATGGCCCACCACTACACCTGGGGTGTCACCGAAGAGCACACAGCCATTTTTTGCTTCAGATAAAAACAGAAGGCCCTATACCTGCATGTACTAAGCTTCCTGCCCCGAGGGCATGCTGAACTGCTGAGTCCCTCTTCTGACGACACAACGTACCATGCCAAGAGCCAGCTAACACATAATAATTTACTTAGTCCCACCTTGTCAAAAGATTTCAAAAGTACAAAATCTGGCACTAGAAAACCCTCTTAGGAGGAGGAGCCAAGCGAAAGCCTTACCTGACAGATGGATTGACGGGCCTGAACCTCTCTTGCCCCCCAAAGAACGGATGCCTTTTTCAGAAGAGTCGTGCCTCTGACTTTGTCAGACATATCCCCAGGAACACATTGTTAACTAAAGCGCTAAACTATTACCTGGAGCTCAAATTTTGCAGACAGTGCATTTATCAATGGCAATCCCGAATCTGTGATAACTGTCGCTTGAATAAATTACCTATTGTTTCAACTTTGTGAAACTGTTTCAGTGAAAGTCCTTGGAGGGGCTCTGACAGGCAAGTTGAATCTGATAAGTGGCTAAACACTTAATCCTTTAGGCATAAATCGTTGACCAAGTCTGGGACTAGGAGTAGATCCAGCTGCACCTAGGCTCCTCCCTGAGAGAGAGTTTAGAAAGAAAGGGGATTCAGCTCTGAACCTCATGACTCAACGGGAGGGCTTTCAGCTTGCCACTTGTCAGACCCCCTGAAACCCTTTAATGTGACACCTATGTTGGGCACCAGAAAGGACTGAGATGGGTTGACCTTGACTATCTGCAAGTGCCCACAAAGCCACTCTCTCAATCTCCCTCTTCATCAGGACAGGGGGAAAAATAAGATGAAAAACTAAAGGGTCAGGATAAAGGCAATCTAATAAAGAGACAAAGGGTCACATGTGGAAGCAAAGGAAAACACAAGGATTTATTCTCTACTTCCTGCTGGCAGGCAATATTCAGCCACGGCCTGGGAAGAAGGGCCTCAGTATGCTTAACAGTTGCTTTGGAAGACAAACACCTTTATAAAGAATGCTGCTGCCCCTCCTCCTTTCTCTTGGCTTTTATTACTGAGCATAATGTCATGTGGTATGGAATATCCTTTTTGCAAGTTTAGGTCAGCTCTCCTGTCTATGTTCCCTCCCAACCCCCAGCCTACTGGCCTTTTGGAGGTGGGTGGGGAAAGAAGTTTGGAGAGACAGCCTTGATGCTGTGCAAGCACTGCTCAGCAGTAGCCAGAACAGTGGAGTATTATCAACATCCTTCTAGCTAGAAATACAAAACACAGCACTATGAAGGCTGCTGTGGGGAAAGTTAACATCATTGCAGCCAGACCCATTCAGCTTGTGGCCGTTGCCTCTTCACTTCTGCTGTGACTTCTGAGAAAAGCCTGGCCCCATCTTCTCTACACCCGCTTACTAGGTAGCTGTCAACACCAATAAAATGTCCCCTTAGCCTTCTGTCCTGATGTAGTGTGGTTTAATAAAAGCCTGTATCATCTTCAGTCCCTAGTTTTCGTCTTACCAACAGATTCTACTCATGCAGATTCTGCTCATGCTGAATAATTTCACTTGTTTTGGAGTGGTGTCACTGAAAGCAAAGGCACAATTTAGAGCATAATTACTTCATTCTGCAGCACTAAGAGTGCTGTACATTGTGTGTACTTAATTTAACGGAACATCATGCTACTCCTGTTGTTGGTAAGACAGTAAAATATTTATCTATTTTCAACACAAATGGTCTCATACATCTGTGCAGTAAAGTGTATTCAATTTGCATCAGGTGAGATAAGAAGAAAATGCATGGAACAGGACCCAAGCATCTCCCTCAGCTTCAGCTTTGTTACAAAGAACCTTTAGCCAAAGCCAGACTTTTTATTTGGTTGGAGACAAACTCCATTGTTCTCATCATTGAGACTCCGCTCAGTTAAATAAAGCGTATTAGCAACTATTGCTTGTCAGGATCTTTCTGAAGAAATAAGCCTTATGAAAATCTACTTCTCTGTCACCCTGAAGGCAAAGAGCAGATCTGCTATGATGCCAGATGGCACGGAGCAAGGCAGTGACAGCAGGGGAAAGAGGCAGATATCAAGGACAACACACTGCCAGATTTGGATGTGCCAGAATAGCAGCCAACACCACGGGCACAGCTTCTCCTGAAAATGGGCATCTGTCTCATCCAGTTCCACCTTCTTGCTCTCTCCTTTCCCCACAGTAAAAAGAGGTGCCAGCCTGTCTCGATCCGATATCAGGAAGGTTTTGATGCGATCCCAGGAGATGAGATTAAGACGCAAATGCAGTCATATGCCCTGCAACCTTGTAAACTTTATTTTCGGTGAACTGGGAATTGGAGGCCTGGTGGGGACGGCAGCAAGGGGGGAGAAGAAGAAACAGAAAAAAAAAAAAAGAGTGAAGTCAGAAAAACCCCAGCGGGCGAGGAAAAGAAGTGCGGGGGGAGGACGGCATCAGTTACCACCACCACGGATTCGATGATGTCCAGCGATGTCCGGTCGGCTCAGTCTCTGTGCAGGCGTGGAGGCCCTGGCGAGGGCAGCGCCCAGCAGCAAGGCAGCGAGGAGGAAAGCAAGAGAGCAGCGAGGAGAAGAGCAAGAGGGCAGCGAGGAGCATGCGCTGCCCTTTTATAGGGGCATTTGCGGATGCGCAGAGCATGTCCACGTACGTACAGTTCCTGCCATGCGTGCTGCCTGCTTAGACAAGTCCGTTCTTGCCCGTCCATGGGCTACTCTGTGCGCAAGCGCTTTCCTGCAGGTCGTCGTGACGGTTTCTTTCCACAAGCCAGCAAGAGATGACAATGGCAATGTCGAGACAAAACCAGTTTGTAGCGGTCTTCTACACGGCCCTCATCCATTCCCAACAGCCTATGAAATGCAGTGTTTCTGGCAGGAAAAAAAGAAATGAGCAAAGGAAAGATCTTGTACCCTTGGGTAAAAGAAATACTAAAAAGCCAAACAAAAATATTATTTAGTGCTATCCAGCACTACTTCTGGATTTAAAATAAAAGATCTGTTTGGTGTTTTTTGTTACTGAATAATGAAGTGATACAAAGAAATAGTGACCTCCCTGCTACACAGCAGATCTCCTTTGCAAATCTCATTTCTCTAGATTTCTGAGTCTTAATTGATATTTTTACTGCTTTTAGATTTCAGTTTGTGCAGTGCTGAAACACAGTTTTAGCACTGACAGATAAAATAAAAGATGATTGATGTACAGTCCTCCCAAACAGAAAAAGACAGCTTGCTTTCCTGAGGTGGTACACTTGTGAATAATGGTAGCTGTACTTCCTTCAGCATGCTTGCTTCCAAGAACTAGATTGTGTGGATGGGTTGATTCCTAAATAACCAGCAACCATCCCTCCCACCTTCCCTCTTGACTCAAAGAGGCAGCTTCGTTGCTGATATTATCCCTGTCACAGGTGTAAGAAATGTACACTCAACAAGCTAGCCTAATCTACTAACATGAAATTAAGAGGGCAAAGGGGCCCTCAAAATCCTGCCACCATGCATTTGCTCTTTTTAGTCACAGTAGTTAGCCAAACAGAAAAGGCTGTGATTCATGTCAGAGATGGTATTTCTCTTCACTAAGTGAGTGAGCTGGAAACATAATATACAATTTTAAACAATGAGGGATTTTAATGGTATGAAGGGCTGGGATGAGTTAATTTGTTTATAAAAATAAGCTTATTTCCTCTCCAGTTCTAAAACATTAATCTGTACCTTTTTTTCTTGGGACTGAAATGCGTACAGCCCTGTATTGCATGCATCATTATGAGTTACAATACCTTTTGTGTAACGGTTTAGTCTTACATCTTGTGTATCTAAAAATTAACATAAAGTGCCATGTGGAAAATCACTAAAGCAGTTGTTCTGCTTAGGTAAGATTGATAACTGAACTCTGAGCTATTCAGAAATTCATGGGATGAAGTATATTTAGCTAATCCCAAGGATTACACATAGACTGAAAATCAAAATTTGACTTTTTCACGTTAAATACTTACATCATTTTTTGAATTAAACTGTGTCAGTTTGTTTAAAAGTACCTATTACTGTGCAAAAGTACCTATTACTGTGCTGAAGGAAGTGTTAAGTCTCATTAGCCTTTCCAGAAACCACACTTTTCAATGAAAAACATATATGCTGTTTTAGAAGTAATTTCTAGGCTTGAAAAAAAAGCACCGTTAACTTTATCAACCATTCTTTTCCATTCAGAGAAGGCTCGGCTCTTCTGTCCGTATAGACAAAAGGTAATAGTGATTGGCACCTGGGAAATCACATCTACACCGAAACCAAACAAATAAAATTTGTCTGCAAAAAAGCATCTCTGTTTTGACAGAGAAAAAGAAATCTTGGAAAACTGATACGCTGGTTGGTAGCAATACCCTGAGATATTTCACAGAGCATTGTGTTTTCCACTCATAGCTTTTCCTGATATTTGTTTGCAGAAAAGATATATTTATTATTAATTTGTATCACAGTCTTGTGGTCTTATCTTGAGCTTGGAATCAACCAAGATCAGACAGAGAGCAGAGGAGGTGGGAAATGTTTTCAAGATCATATATTTTAGAGTCTCTTGACACTCATAGAAATAGCTGAGCTAGCAAAGTGGTTATTCAGGAAAAAATCTCCATGCTGTTTACAAAAATTGCTGCTATTTTAGCCTATCTGTATTTTCTAAGACATTCTGCATAAAAGTGACTGTTCTTCTTTCCTGCTTGGGAAAAATGGAGTATCTTCTCTTTGTTCCTTTCCTTGTATGTCAGAAGTGAGTACAAGAAGTATGTATGCACCTCTGAGAGTTCATGTCACCGAGGGAACTAGAGAACAGAAAAAGTTAATTAAGGGGGCCCACAGTAAGCTAGACTGTCAAAAACTGGTATGAGAAATGAGCAATGCATCAATTGTTGGAGTCAAAGACAAATAAATGTTGTAATGAACAAGGACAATTAACGCATTCATTTTTCAGGGATCAGGAAACTCTGAAGCTGCAGTTTCAGACAATTAGAAAAAATGTTCTGCAAGTGGAGAAGAGACAGAAAAAGCATTTTATCAAAAGATAATATATTGGAAACATTGCAATTGCATGACAGTGGGCTTCAGGAGGTAATAAACCTATAAGCAGAGACAGACCCAAATTAATTTTTCTTATACTTTAATCTGAAAAGTTTTGAGTCTTTGTTATGCATTTTGAGTTTCAGATTTTGAGATTACCAACACTGAATGTTCACGGTTCTTTCCTCATAGATCAGCTCTCTAAATGTGGGTTTCAGACAGCTTGTTGACATTTTGCTCATTCTCTTCAGGAGAGAAAAAAAACACCAGTCAGAGAAAACAAGTGTCAGAAGAGAGCTAAACAATATTACAGGAGATGTTGGAATCCATTTCTACATTTTTTCTTAAAATTAGTTTGGAACGAGTGTGCCTACAAAGAAATCAACAAAAATATGGAGGAACAAATACAGCATTATTTTATTTTTCCCCTTTTCTCCAGTCAGACAGGGAAGAAGAGATGCACATTACCCTCACTAACAATTTAGGCTTTAAGGAAAGAAAGGAGAACATGTGTTTTTGTTTGGGGTTCTTTTTTGTTTGGTTTGGGTCTTTTTATTTTGTCACTACATGCTATCTTCAGAAATATTGTGGCATGAGGTCTAGAGCATTATGATCCAATATTTAGTGATCCTCTGCAACTTTAAGATTGCTCTAGTTCTACAACCAGAATAAAGTATCTTACTATGCTTCACACTACTTACAGTGGAAAACCAAGAAAAAATAAATACATAAGCAGAACTGCCAGTCAATCGAGTCTTTTCTTTCACTCGTCTAATGTTTGATATGGGAGTCAGGAAGAGACAGCTAGCAAGTGAAATACATATTTCCACCTGTCTTGCACACAAGCACTATTTTGTGTTTCCATCAGTGCCAGAATCCAGTTTTCAGAATGCAACTGCACCTCTGAGTGAGCTACTTGCTTCAAAATGTGTTACTGATACATAGCTGTATACAGCCTAGATTCATCCTCTCAGTGTCTTTCAATAGGATGAATCTACCTTGGAAACAGGGTTGACTACTGGGAGTAACATACTGAGGAAAACAGGATGCAGTAACTTCATCACTCAGCTTTCAAAATAAAGTTTTACTTACAGTGCTGAGCCTTTTAGACTTTTCACTTCAAAATGTGACCCCGTCTGTTCTGACAATCTGCCAGATGCAGAGTTCAAATAGGTGGCAATACATATACAAATGACAGGTTTAAAGTTCCTCACGGCTGTCAACAAAATCTCGGTTTTCAGCATAGAGACAAACTGTGCATGATAGCAGTGTTACAAAGTCCAACAATCAAAGCAGAAAAAAAAAAAAAGAATGCAGTTTTGGTTTCAGAAACCGTTCATTAATTTCTCCCAAAACATCAACAGCTTCTTCATTAGGAAAAAATGGACAATAAGACCAGTGAAGGGATAACTTATACAGACAGAAACCCCACTATACAGCAAATGTGTACCAAAGCAATCCTTCCCAGAGGAAATAACTTCATCACATAATTCAATAATAAATTATCAACTGTATTTAGCTATGGACATGTATTGTGAAGAGAACAAGAAAAATCAAACCTAGAGTTTTGGGACACAGAAGGATATATTCCCCCATTTCAGCCTTGATTGTCTTCTGCCAAGTCTCAACCATTGCAAAAAGCTTTGAAAACCACAGTCACTTAGAAAAAGTAACTTAGCAAGAATGCATTGTACCACTGTTCACAGTCCTTGATGTAAAACAATGCCTTTCCCCTCTGCAACTAATCTTTTTCTGGATATTTAGAAGAAATGAATCAGTTGGATCATAGAAAGTGTAAAGTAATTTTTAATAAATATGTATTATTTGCTGAAGAAGCAGTTTCAAAACTATATTCTAAGCATTTTAAATAAGAACAAAAAAAGTCACAAATACTGAAGTGCCATAGTGGTTTGTTCCAAGAAGAAGCCAAAAGAACTTGTCTTATTTTATCTAATGAAATGTAGTCTAATAAGGGGTAGCAAAATTTTCCACTAATGCACAAGGGAAGAATAATGAAAACCCAACCAAAGAGCTTTATGGACATGACAAGTAGTTTAAGCTTAAGCAGAAGATCAGGAGGAAAGCATTCACTTCAGTGTTATGTTATTACAGCATTCAAACTGTGGAGAGCCTTCCAATGGGCAAACACATTACTCCCTTTTCAGCGAAACTTAGAGTATATACAGAATGGATTTAATGACACTGATGCTTGTGATAAGACAAGACAGAACAGTATGAAGCAAGATAACCCTTACAACCTGTTTTGAAGTACCTAACTTTGCTGTTCTAAGAAGGTTCCTCTTAGGAGTGTAATCCAATTAATTTTTACTACAGAATTCTCCTTTCTCAAAAAATGTGTTTTCTATACGTTCCTACAACTTTCTCCTCTATTAGTGCAATTTCTCCTTAAAAAGATAAAGTATTGAGGCAGCTTGGAGTGGAACTTTATGGGGAAGAGGCACACAGAGAACTCCACAAATCTTCAGCTCCCAATAATAAAACTCATCTGGAATGAGGTGTGAGACAGATTTCCCACTTGTTTCCCCAAGGAATTCTGAATACTTCTCTAACTCTCCATTACTTCTTCTTAACAAAAGGTAAAGCAAAATAACAAAACAAAAGCAAATTAATTCCTTCCCCTGGCTAGATAACTTGGTGATCAAAAATTACTGTTCTTTCCACACACACACTTTTGACCCTACAGAAAAATCTTTGTCACCAGCTTCAATTACAAACAGAAAATATATAAACTCTGCTTGTGCATGCTGTACTAAAGAATTAAAATTTCTGGCAAACAGATTTGCCACCATGGGATGTATTATTAACATATATAGAAATTTCTGTGCGGACAGCCTTGGGCAAGCTATAGATGAGGTTTCAGGGGTTTCATAAATATATTTTCTGAACCCAAATTTCTGTATTTCTCTTAAATATCATTAAAAGTCTTTTGGTCTTTTATGCAACTGTTAAAAAGATGCAAGGACTAAGGCTGAAAATGATTTTCCAGTATTATTTTAGGATACACATCAAGACAAACATACCTATTTAAAAAGGTGGAGGTAGCTTCCCAAGTCCATTGTTTTGTGCATTTGAATGTCTTATGTTTTTATAAAAAGAGGATAGTACGTTAGATCTTTAGCTGGCTGGACAGGTCTGTCACCTCTGGCACCTTGCTAGCAGCCCGTGTGCTAAGAGTAAAGAAATGACTAAGTCACTTCTGTTCGACTCATTTCAGTTTTCATCTAAACTGCAAGGAATGTAAAACCATGACTGTCACTGCCAAAGTTCTGATACTTTTAGTAATAAGAGAAAGAAAAAGAAAAATCAAATAGCTGTCTCTGCAGGAGATAAATTAATTCTCTCCACAAGATCAAATTCAGTGTGCATGCTGAACACTCACTGGAACTTTGAAAAATATCTTGGAGGCAATGAATATAATCTGAAAATGTATATATGTAATTAGGATATTGGCACTTGCGCATCTTACGCTGCACTGCAATGGAAGGGATGCATGAGCAAGGACACAATGAGCTTTTCCCTAAACCTATTCCAATATTGTCATGTTCTCAAGAAGCAAACAGAAATGCAGTATCCTAACAGGCATTCACACAAATGATCTCTTCTCCTCCTGGTTACGTTTCTTCAGAAATTGTTTGGGCATTTTTAGAAAACATTGAACTACATTATGTAGACTTAGACATTGCCTGGTAGACAAATTTAAAAAGTGCAACCAAGTTTGTCTAGAGACTTTTAAGACGAAAATTAACTCAAATTAAAAAAAAAATTAGATTTTATTTCAATTTATGAAGCAGTATTCGCATTATTTTCATAAGTATTTTACGGAAATTGAAACACATTTTTCTTTTTTTCTTTCTTTTTAAGTAAAAGATACTACTTGCCATCTTGAGGACCACAAAAAATTACCTGACTTTCCCTAATTTGTTCCACGTACAGAAGATAACAAAGGGGAAAAAAAAGTTAACAATGAACATACAGTCTCAGGGAAAAGCTTAAGCATTTCATGCAAACCAGGAATGTTTAGGATCATGTATGAAAGGTTCATGACTCAAATCCACAGAGCAAAATGGATGAGGAGCTTCCTGTGCTGCCAAAAAATATACCAGTTTCATCAGAGAGGTCGAAAGGGAGACAAACTTCTGACTCTGAGCTCCAAGTGACCAGACTGCAAAGGTCTAAAAGAGAGACAGTACTCACTTTTCCTGTACTTTTGTGCTTTTATTCCTATGAATTACATCAAGAATTCAGAGTGTCAAATGTTATCATTTTGGCAACAGGCAGCTTAAGGCAATCCAGGCTTGGGACATGCTGGCCCAGGGGTTAGTGGGGCTTCCTTCACTCAGGGCCACACTGCAGGCCAGAAAGTGGGGTTTGCTGACAGTGCATGTACCACAGTAAAATTTCATGTGGGCCAAGAGAAAGAGCATGCCATGGGAAGGAAAAAAATGTCCATTTATTGATTAAATAAATTATTTGAGGTAATAGTCAAGCAGCCTAAATGTCACCTGGTGCCTGTTTGCTGACTCTGAGCAGACTGGCTCTGATCACTTAATGGATATTCCTTCAAAGGCAAAGGGGTTTGGAGGAATTCAGGTCACTTTAGGATGACCTTGAGCTCCTACTCCATTCTCAGGACAAGTATCCAGGCTACAGCCATTTGAACAGGTACTGATCATGTAGAAATAGCTTTTGAGAAAATTACATTCAGTTGAAGAAAAAAAATCCATATCCCTCAACTTTATATCTGCCTAAAGCAGGCATTACTAAACCGAAACAAAGCAGTAGTTGAATACTCACCAAATCACAAGAATGCATCCTAAGGGCACCACAAGGATGTGCAGATTTAGAACTCAATACAGTAACTAAATACAGAAGATCCCAGCCTTATTTGTCCAAAATCCAAAAGCAACATTTTGGCTCCACTCTGATAGTATCCTCACAGAGTATAGCCTGAAAGCAGAGAGAAGGAGCAATGTGAAACAAAGAAATGGAGTGTAGTATTGTCACTGTATAACTGTAAAAAGAGCATTCAGGAATTTGCAGCCTTAAAACAGCAGCAGCAAAGAGAATTTTAATTCCATTTCAGTAGAGGAATGAGTTGTAACATGAGCTTTCCAATGTGCAATGATACAAATTTGAATGGTAAACTTGTAATAGTCTCTCCTCTTACTATTTCTTGTTTATTTTAATTTTTGTGTGTTCACTCTTAGAGCTTTTTCCTCCTCTTAATTATTAAAAAAAAGAATCTTGATGTTGCTTGAAAAAGTGGGGAAAAAAGCTTTCTGGTAATTGAAGTTTTGTTTGATGTGTAACTCAACTCTGCATAGAGAAGACATCAGCAATAAAAAACCTGTATATCAACATACGCATTGTTAAAGCACTTTCCTTATTGCTGGTAATATTGCCAAACTGCTGCAGATATTATTCACATTCAGTCTTAAACCAGAAACAAGAAACTCATAGGGGAAAGCTGTAATTGTGGATACCATATTTTTCCTCTGCTTCTTTGCTCCATGTTCAGAAAAAAAAGGCCTTTATTGTTCATTTGTGCATCTAAACAAATTTTCTTTGTATTTCAATAGACTAAGAGAGTAGCAATGTCTTTGCTCTAAACTTGACTTGATTTACAGATTTTTCTTATCAAGATAAAAAAGCATGCATGTTGTACATATTTGTTCTGTGTACATATATATTCACAGGGGAGAGCTGTAACAAAGAAGCACAGCTCCTAAGTACCTGAATTCTGTATCTGCGCTTGGCTATGTAGAAGTAAGTTAGAGTTGGCATAAACCACTTTTATTTCACAAAGCATCTCGTATCCTCAATTCAACTATTTTTTCATGATTTGTTTTGTTGTTCCTTTGGTACATAACACAGCCCATTCTAGTTTCACATCAAGTAGGCAATATGCAACATGCTCTACCAAATTATTAGCTCTCATAAAAGAAAGCATAAATGACATTTGTCTTTATACATCCCATTACATTAGTAAAAATGTAAAATTAAGAACATTAAATATCATAAATTTCCATTGTATGGAAATCATGATATATTCTTCCAAAGAAAGTAAGTACTAGGAGTTGTTTGCACCTTAACTGTTTCAATATTTCCATAAATATCTATTATATAATTTTAGCAACATTCTGGATGCACTTCAGAGCTCAACAGAGCAGCCTGTTCTGCCTCCTGTGCAACTGTTAATATAATACGACCACTGTTGTATTTGTTACTGCTATACTCTGATCTTTTAGAAGCTATAAAAATAGGCAGTTCATTGAGTGAGTCATAAGATGAATTTATACTCGATAAGAGAGAGTGTAAGTCCGGAAGTTATGCTTGGATTTCAAAAAATATTGGCTGTGCATTCCTGCCTAGATACTGGCTCACATGATACACTGATACATACAGTATCAGACCTGCAAAAATGCAGTAAAATGTGAAAAGAGTTACCGATTTAGAACACAACTATTCCATTTTTATTGTCTTCCATGAGACATCCTCTTCCATGTAAGGGATGTGGTAGAATTGGCAGTGATGACTTAGAGCCTATAAAACCAGGTAAAAGTGTGGAGAAATAAATGTAGAATAGCCAAGCCAGCAAAAATGTCATTATAGAGTAACACGGTTTAGAAAGCCTCGTATCACATTGTACTACCATATAACTACCTTGACCTTAGTAGTCCCTTCTTCCCCATCGAAGAACAGTCAGCATTGTTTTACTGGCAGGAGGAAGTGGGGCATCAGTGAGACTTCAGCAATTATTTTCTCCTCAGAAAGCTATTCACTGACTTAACAATATGGTACATATATTTGAGGTCTCCTTTTTATAAACATACTGATTCAAATGAGGAAAATCATAAACTTCTCATAATCGTACAGTCTTGAAAATTTGAGGAGGGAACTTTGTACAACTTCTGTGAAGCACCTCTTTTTAATTCCTCCCATGTTGTTGAACTTCTTGCTTTCTATACGGCAAAACCTCTCCCATTAGCTCTGCATCCCCTCCTACCACTGCTAAGCAGAGGATGTGACAGTTTCTTTTAACTCAATCCACCTGAGGAAGTGTTAACAGCATGCTGCTACATGCTCCACCTCCAGATGAAGACCTCTACAGGGCTAGGTGATTAGCATGAAAACAGAAGCTGTGTTTCCAAAGTAATTAACAAGATTTCAGAATTCAGTGATGTAAGCCACAATACTAACAATGGTTATTATTTTTTTAAACATTCCATTATTATTATTATTATTTTAAACACTCAATTAACTATGCAGTGACTGGATCAAGTAATCAGCTGGTCTTACTCTAGCTTAAAAGTACAATATGATCCCACAAAAATTTTTGTCAAAAATACCAATGCTAAGAAAAGAATCATCAGTCAGCAGAACCACCCTACACATCAGGCTATGTCCAAAACTGCTGACTTAAACCACTTTTAAAGATAACCTCTCCTCCAATTCTCGCTGTATCCTTCAGGACTAATTCATGAAAAAGCAATGATTTTGATGTAACTACCCTTCATAATCACATCAAAGACTTGTATCCAACCTATGATAATATGACTCTATGATTCTATGATCCCCTTTCTTATCAAGGCTGTGCAAATGATTCATGATTTGAAATGCCTGATGCGTTATAAGATTCAAGAAACCACCTTACAAAGTATGAAAATGAGTAAGAGGGCTTACAGTAAAATTTAATTGTTTAAACATGTCTTATTGTGAAATATTAAACAAATTATCTGATTCTGTAGTATGTGAAGTTTGGAGTTTCACTCTACCCCCTCACTAGGAAGACCTTATGTAGGCGTGGGTAACGGACCATTGTAACGATGTGACCCCAATATGAGTATTATCGTACACCTTTATTAGTCAGCAAAACAAGGTTTATATAGCAAAACTATTACAGCATCTGAATGGTTAAAACCCCAACCCATATATAGGCAAAACTACTGCAACTCATTGTGATTGGTGCAGAGCTGCATCTCGAAGTGAAAACAGTACTGTGGCAGGAAACAGCAACGTGGCAGGAAGGAAGTGACAGTGTGGCAGGAAACGGTGACGTTCCCCCTGCTCCAGTGTCCCGAGCTCGTCGCTCTGCCTTCCCAGCAGGGTTCCGTGTCAGCCGCTCCCAAGGCTCACCTCCGGATCAGAACCTGGGTTGCTCAACGCACCAAACTATGTCCCCTCTCGTCCAGCCAGGACTCCACAACCTTAATCTTACTTTTTTATACAGATCAACTATTTTTTACAATACTTACTGTTTCTAAGCCACATTTGTCATGAAGATGAGCCATTATTCTGGCAAAACTGTGCTAGATATCAACAGATGTGCAAAGGAATGCAAAACAGGCTCTGGTACTCACACAAGTTGTGCCACAGATTTCAGTGAGCATGTTCACACACCCAACATAACAAAAAGCGGATCACATATTATCAAAATATGATAAGTAGATTTTGGAGAGTGAGAACTGATTTGGGATGCCTCCACACTAAGGCACTTCTGAACCAATTGTTTGAAAAAGACATGATTTTCAGACCTTTGAATGTAAAGGATCAGACTCAGAATATATTTCAACTTGAGTTTCAAAATTACTGTTTTTTAAAACATGTCAGGAAAAGAAGAAGAAAAAAAGGAAGAAACCAATCATGCATTTAAAATACAACTTTTCACAGGAACTAGAACCGTGGTGCCAAAATTTTAGAAATGCTTTTCCTTTTCTGTGGAAAAAAGACCAAAAGAAAAGATAAAAAGAATAATTTGCAGAAATCTATCCAATCTTTTTTCCCTGGTACGTATGTCAGAGGAGAGCCAGACATGACAAAGAGATAAAATAGCAGTCGTAGTGAAGGCACATAAATTTGGTGTTCTTTGCTTTAGCTGGAGTGGTTTGGGTGTGTAATTACTATTTTAGACCAAATTCCATATACTCTAGCCATCCTCAAGACAATGAAAAGTCAACTTTTCCCCCTCCTTCATACTGCACAGACTTAGCCCTTTCTATTTAACAGTGTATTATGAAATTAGGACAAACAAAATTAATTCTCAAAGCAAAGAACATGACCCTCGGGGAAAAGGCACTTGTATCCTACCTATATTGGAGCAATTAAAAAATTAAGGTGACCCAACAAATGAAGGTTTTGACCTTCTACTGATGTGAGAAACTCAAGTATAAAAACAAAGGCAAGTCAATCTTTATTCATTGTCCTCTGAACATATGAAGAAATTGCTCTTAATAAACTGGCTAAACCCTGTCACACTATTCATATGCAGACAGAATTTGTCGCCGACACTGTTGTTAGTTATGGCTAAGGAAATACCTCACTAATAGACACCCAGCATGTAACACAATCTGAACTCATTGAAGAAAGTGAGTCTACAATCCAATGACATAATTATTTCAGAGGAATCCTTTCCAAAAGTTACTGCAATGTGAAACAAAATATTTAGGTACTCATAATCTGATAACTATTCTTTTTTTGTAAAAGGCCTGTGAAATTCTAATCTGAATGATCTGGCTGTTTGTGCATCAGTTCCCATGGCCATGTCATCATTGGCACCTCCCGCTGCCCAAATACCTCTTAGACCTGATGTTTCCAAAAGCACCATGGACATAGGCACTAACCTGAGCCCTCACAATTACAAAGACAACTAACATGCATCACAGAGCAGAGACTGAGCAGAGTATCAGAATACAGCTCACCTGTTTTTATGAATACTTAAGGTCACAATTTACTCAGACATGAGACAGAAAAGTCTTCACTGCTGAACCATCTACATCTTAATTCCATTGTAATGGATTCCTTGATTTTGAGTAAGAAAGTCGTTGATCACTAACATATCAATCTGGGAACACAAACTCTGACTACAGAACTGACAAGACAGAGATAGCAGAGAAGTATACACTGGGTTTTATCCAGCTCTCTGTGTGTTATTGAGCAATTAAAAAATGAAGGTGACCTGACAAATGAAGATTTTGACCTTCTACTGATGTGAGAAACTCAAGTATAAAAACAAAGGGCAAGTCAATCTGTATTTATTGTCCTCTGAACATATGAAAAAATTGCTCTTAATAAACTGGCTAAACCCTGTCACACCATTCATATGCATATGCACATACATACCCCACATTTAAGGAAAGAGACATTTAGTTCTCTGATGCTGGAAGCTGGGACATTCAGGAACTGAAATTATGTTAACAATTATATTAATAATATTAACATTGATGCCTCTATCTGCCATTGTTCTGTGCACAGGAAGAGCTGACTCTTGCCCGCAGAGCCCATAGCACTGTCTCCCTGCTATCAGGTATGTGAAAGCTTTACAAGGTTCCCTTCTGAGTACACAGGAGAGGAAAACATTTCTGCAGTAACCAGACCCAATCTCATGCTCTGGCAGGCAACCAGGTCATGTAGCTCTGTTCAGAAATGTATCAAGCTTAAAATCAAGTATGCTGTTTGCTCCAGTGCTTTGGTGGAAAGGCATTTTCAGCACATAACATTGAATTATTTGGAAGCTCCGAGAAGACGAGCCATGAGAGACAGAGAAAACAGAAGGGAGTAATCCTGGTGATAGAAGTCACAAAAAAGCTAGCTAACAGTACAAACCCATGTTCCTTCTCTCAGGCACACACCTGTACTCCCAGCACCTCTAGAATAAATGGTGTTTGTCAGATAACAGAAACAAAAATATTCTGAAGAGCTGAATGGAAATAAATAGTCACGTGGTTAAGAAAGAAGTTAATTACCTAAAAATAAAACCACACAACTGACAGGGCTGCCAACCTCCTGACAACTAGTTTATGGTTGACACATGTCAGTGGAATACATGTCAGACATGGCAGAATCATTCTGATTCAAGTAGAATTTGTTCAAAGGTTCTTTTCCCTGGGTAAGTCCTTCAGGATCTGGTACCACTTAAATAGCCTTGGTAAAACACCAAGCTCTGTTTTACACTTGGTCATAAGTATATGCCACTAATAGAAGCAATTATTTCTTAGAATACCGGTGAGAGGAGAAAGAAATCAAAAACTAGCCTCAAGGTGAGGTTCAGAACTAGCAAGGGTTCAGTGGAGTTACTGGTCTGAGGCAGTGCCACTCCCCAGCACCCATCACCCTCCTCGTCTGTGTCACGACATGCTCTCCCACTGGAGCACAGCACTAGAGTCACTGTGCAGCTCTGTCGCAAATGTCAGATCAAGAACTGATCCAGCTAAGGAACAAAAAAATATCAAAAAAGCTGAATAATTCTTTCATAATTTTCAAAAGAATCTGCCCCCAAACCTGATTCATACCACAGACAGCTGTGTCAGCACAACAGAGGTGCCAAGGGATTGCACAAGCAAGAAATGGAAGAAGCACCATCTTAAGCTGGTATTGCAGCCAGGTCTAAGATTAAGCCACAGGCTCATTGACTGGAAAATAACCCTGACTTTTGAAAAGAGTAAAAAAGAAGACATGGGGAACTACAGGCCAGTCAGTCTCACCTCCATGCCCAGCAAGGTTGTGGAGCAGATCCTCCTGGAAGCTATTCTAAAGCAGGTGGAAAATTAGGTGATTGGTGACAGCCAGCATGGCTTCACTAAGGACAAATCATGCCTGACAAACTTGGTGGCCTTCTATGATGGGGATACCACTTTGGTGGATAAGGGAAGAGCAACTTATGCCATCTACGTGCTCTTGAGCAAAGCATCTGACACTTGTCCCACACGACATCCTGCGCTCTGAATTGGAGGGACATGGATTTGACAGTTGGAACACTCAGTGGATAAGGAATTGGCTGGATGGTTGCACTCAGAGAGTTGCGGTCAATGGCTTGATGTCTAGGTGGAGACCAGTGACAAGCGGTCTTCCTTAGGTGTTAGTACTGGGACTGGTGCTCTTTAATGTCTTTGTCGGCAACATGGACAGTGGGATTGAGTGCACCCTCAGCAAGTTTTTCGACAACACCAGTCTGTGTGGTGCGGTCAACATGCTGGAGGGAAGGGTTGCAGTGCAGAGGGACTTTTACAGGCTGGAGAGGTGGGCCTGTGTGAACCTCATGAAGCTCAACAAGACCAAGTGCAAAGTCCTGCAAGCACAAATACAGGCTGGGCAGAGAGTGGATTGGGAGCAGCCATGAGGAGAAGGACTTGGGGGTGCTGGCTGATGAGAAGCTTAATGTGACTTGGCAGTGTGCACTCCAGACCAGAAGACCAACTGTATCCTGGGCTAAACCAAAAGCAGCGTGGCCAACAGATCAGGGGAGGTGATTCTGCCCCTCTACTCTGCTCCGGTGAGACAACACCTGGAGTTCTGTGTCCAGCTCTGGAGCCCTCAGCATGGGGAAGACATGGAGCTGTTGGAGCAGGTCGAGAGGAGGGCCACAAAAATGATCGGAGGGCTGGAGAACCTCTCCTGGTAAGAAAGGCTGAGACTGTTGGGGTTGTTCAGCCTGGAGAAGAGAAGGCTGTGAGGAGACCTTATTGTGGGCTTTCAGTAGCTGAAGGGGTCCTACAAGAAAGTTGGAGAGCGACATTTTACAAGGGCATGTAGTGACAGGACAAGGGGTAATGGCTTCTATCTGAAAGAAGGTAGGTTTAAATTAGATGTAAGAAAGAAATTCTTTACTATGAGCGTTGTGAGGCAATGGAACAGGTTTTCCAGAGGAGTTGTGGCTGCCCCCTCCCTGGAAGCGTTCAAGGCTAGGTTGGATGAGGCTTTGAGAAACCTGTTCTAGTGGAAGGTGTCCCTGCCCATGGCAGGAGAGTTGGAACTAGATGATGTATAAGGTTGCTTCAAACCCCAACCATTCTATGATTCTTCTACCATTCTACCATTCTTCTCATAGTGTAGGAACTGTGATCATCATACAAATGAAATGCAGTTAATTAGACTGTTGACCTCTTCACCGCTTCCAGTATCATGTTTCTTAAAGATATTCACAGTGTGCTACTGTATGGACCTAATCTTTACTTAATATACACCCACTGAAATCAGAAGCCTGTGTTGCTTCACATCATGTCATCAATACCTTCATCATCCTGAAGTAAAGTATCTCAGAATAGATGCACATCATCAGAAGCCCTAACATGCTGTAGTAGGTCCATTATGTTTATTTCATCATACCTAAATATATTTCAGACCCCTTCATTTTCTCGAGAGAATAGTTTTCTTCTGTGCTTGGAAGGTAAATTTAAATATATTAAAATCTTTGCCTTCAGCAAAGATGCTTTCAGAACAGGAATACTCATCATTCAAATAAATGATAATGTTTTTTTCCGTCAACCTGTTCATTTATCCAAGCCACTATTTTTATTGATGCATTTCTCCTTCTAAGCAAGGTTGAGTAGAAATCTACATTCTAATTAACATTTTTGTATGGCTGTGCTCTGATTAAAGCTAAATGGCAATGCAGAAATTTGCATTGATCATTCAAAACTAAGGTGTAATTTCTCTACAGTGATTAGGTTTCTTTGATAACTGTTACATCTACTGAATTAAAAGAGGCTTCGTTCTGGAAAGGGAATGCCTTTTAAAATATTTTAATCTGATAAAAATTTGCAAACGTAGCATGGTATTGTGTGGCATTCACTACACTGAATACATTACCTCTTTTTTGTACCAGAAATATTCATTATTCCTCATCAGGTCTCAGAGGAAAGTTTGTATCTCATGTCCTGACCTTTGATACGTTGGAGGGGTTTCTATTCATACAGCTGCATTTGACCTTCTCAGCTATATATACTTAGTTAAAAGTCTAACTCATCATTAGCAATGATGGATATTCACTACAGTGTCTTCAAGAAGTACTAGTTACCAATGCAATTCTTTATTTTCCAAAGGAATTTAACTTCAAGGAACAAAGGTGATCCATTCAGGCCATCTTTACCTACAGCAAAAGAATGTCAGCCATCCTAGGTTTTGTCTTCAAAGCAAGCTTGCTGCAACACATAGTTTACACCAAGGTTTATGCTGTCAGAAACCACAGTTAAATCCTAAGAGCTTTGATTTTGTGAGTTCTGCTGGGAATCCAGAACAGCTATGCAAGAAATATGCCCGTGCTTTGTAGTAACTATTGGACTGTGTTCCTTTAAGAAGTTATTGCTGTATCTCTTAAGATTACAGCACTAATTTAGTCCACCTGAACATCTAAATACTTGCATATTAACATTCCCAGTACTATATAATATTGATTGTTTTGTATTTGAAATGCTGGCTTCTGACAAGGTATTTATGAAGTATTATTATTAATTTGTTTTCTTGTCTACTGAAGCGAGTGTTCAAACATAAGAATAACTATGAGTACTTCTATATTAGCATTTCAGTTCAGGTCAGGAATGCACTTTTGAAAGGAACCACCTGATCATCCCCACTTCCAATATTTCTGTTCACATTGCAGCATAGTCTATGAGCACACATACTGTATTCCTTTTAGATGAAGCTGTACCAGAAGCTCATCTAACATGCCAAAACCACAGAAGGACATTAGTCCTTTAGCTAGTGCAAATTAAAACCCCCGAAATCCGTATAGAACATCAGATCCTCAACACCACCTGCTTTCTCTATAAATCCACTCGTATTTCACCACAGTAATATGTGCTGAGGTAGTGGTGTAACTGGTCTAAATTCCCTTCATTTTTATTACTTCTCAGAAGGAGTAATATAAGAGTTGGCAAAGTAATAAAAATTTTTCCACACTGGAATGTTCCATTAGTTTTACATGTAAGTTAAAATGACAGAAATGGAAATAATTCCCCAAGTGAATTGCACACAGCTCACCAGAACTGGATATGCAAGGGGATTTCTTCACTGGATGTTCTGGAAATATTCTAGGATAATTCAGATTGGGAAGGACTCCAGGAGCTCTATAGTCCAACCTCTGGGCCAAAGCAGGGTCAGCTCTGAGCTCAGACCAGGTTTCTGAGGGCTTTGTCCAATCTAGTCCTGAAATCCTCCAAGGACAGAGACTGCAAAACCTCTCTGGACAACGTGCTCCACTGTTTGCCTGTCCTCATGTATAGGAAGTTTTTCTTGCACCCAGTCTGAAACTCGTCTGTTTCAGTTTAGGCACATTGCCTCTCATTTCCCCACCATGTACTGTTGTGAAAAGCCAGCTTGACAACCTCTTTGTAGGAGGAAGAAGGTTATTGGGTCTTTCTCCAGGCTGAATAAGCTCAGTTCCCTTGTCCTCTTCTCACAGGGCAAATGCTCCAGCACAAATGCTCCAGCACAACCAGCTTGACCGTCTTCTGCTAAGCTGGCTCTGGTTTGTTCGAGTATTTCTTGTACTGAGTGGCCCAAAACAGGGCAATGTGTTCTCTATGCAGTCGATGAGTGCAGAGTGAGGGGGATAATTACTTCCCTCAGCCTACTGGCTGTGCTGCTGTTTATAGATCCCAGGATGCTCTTGGACTTTATCGCTGCCAAGGCACACTACAGGCTTCTGCTCAGCTTGCTGTCATCCCAGAGCCTCAGGTTCTTCCACAGATTTGTTCCCCACACTGTCAGTCCCCAGCATGTATCACTGCCAGAGGTTCTTCCTGCCCAGGGGCAGGACTCTGCACTTCTCTCTGTTTAATTTCATGTTTGCATTGAATATTGCAAGCAGTGGAATCAATTCTTCTGCACATATTTAGGAGGGCAAGGTCGGGCTCTAAAGCAGTCATTACCTTTGCCAGTGCCTTTGTAGGTTAGAAAAGATCCTCTTTATCTTTGGGAAACGATTGGTAGAAACTGTCCTTGCCCAGCACTTACAAAAAAAGGCACACAAGCCTCTGGCATGAAACTCTCACTTCTGTCATGAAATTTGTGAAGAGGGATGTTAGTCTGGCTGCATTAACAGATGCAGTGACAAATAGGACATTATTTGCACTTTTTCCACACGGGTCAGAGGTAATTTAAAAACCACCATGGAAAGGTTATCCCGGGTAGATGGGAGTTTAAAAAGGAAATAAAAATGGCTTTTGTGTTTAACCACATCAGGCCCTCAAATGCATTTACATGAATAGGTGTTTCCATAGACCCTGAAGCTGAATCACCTAGCCTTATTATTGATGTGATTTTTGTATGCTTCCAGAACAACCCAGATTGCTTTGATTCCCCATTTACACAGATGGTAATGCCATAGCAAACATGGGTAAGCCAGATTTAATAGCTTGAATGATGGTTAGGCCGGCAGATACATGATAAACTCCTCACGATGCACAATATAAAGCATTACTCAGTGTGAGTTAAACTGCTGCTAATGTTGTAGGTAACTTAATCTTGGACATTTCTGTTTGAGTAGCTTCTACTTTTCCACATCTTGTCATTCTATTGTTGCCTATTTACCATGTGAAAGTCATAAGAGATGGTGACTAACTTGTATTCAGTCATTTGGCATCTTTGAAGATCATCCTAGCATGTTTTCTCATGTTTCCCATCATTTTAGAGAGCATGAAAAGGTCCTAGCAGACCCACAACTCCTCTGGTGCACTGAAACTGAACCTTTGGTCTTAGTTCCTCAGTGGACAGACAGCCATAATGCTGCTAGGATTGTGCAGTGATTATACTGCTTTATGTGGAGTAGATGATAAATGTTACTAGATGAACATCTACAGCTGACGAATGTTATCCACAGATTAGCACGACAATCACAATAGACTTGTACTTCTTAGCCTCTGCTACCCATGCAATACGAAGCAGCCTCTCCAAAGTGCTGCAGCCACTAATGGGCATTCAGTTCTAGCCCTCTGCCAAATTCTTCCTTTGTCAGCGCTGAATCCTGCCAATGAACATGAACTTAATAACAATGACAATTTTCATTCTGTTTGTGTAAAGATAAGTGATCCTACATGGAGTTTGGCTGACAAAATATCATAATTTTGTGGGTTAGTATCCACAGCTACAAAGTGTTCTCTTTATGACAGAAAATTTTGTGCAAAATGAACTGTTGGTCTCTAGTCAGTTTTGTACAGCAATCTTTGACAGAGCCTGCAATCTAGAAAGAGTAAGTTAATATCAGCAGCAGCTTTTTCGTCATGGATAGCCATATCTGAAACTGCTGCATGAAATAACGACAACAAGAAAGGCTTTGAGAGGCATCATTTTTTATCTCCAGTCGTGACAGACGAAAGATTGAAATTCACTGATCTTTGTTCTCAGACACGTCCCATGGTGTACCTGTCTCAAAAAATATAATACAAGCTGCATAACAATCTGCATGGCAAATCATTCCATGTGATTACAAAGTCCAGATTAGTTAGCATAAGAACAGCTATACCGAGATAAATGTCAATATTGTTCACATCTAGATATTCTAAGCAGCAAAATACATGAGACTTGTGAGAAAAACTCTAAGTATATGAACTATGTATAACTAAGAACCTGTTAACAGCACTAGAAGAAATGACGTGAATAAGGAATAAAGAAATGGCAGGTATCGGTGGCACTGAAATCATCAGGTCATCAGACATCACGGCACATATCTACATACAACTTCAAGATGCTCAGGGCACGAAAACAAGAGGGAGACTACACCAAGAGAAGGAAACCATGCCTGTGAGTATATCAGCAGAATTCCTTAATGACATCCATGGAGGAGGGACAGGATGAAAAGGTAAAAACATCACAAGAACTGTCAGCTATTTGAGGGCACAAAAGACACATCCAAAAAACAAGCACTTGGCTGCTACATGAAAGCAGCTTATGAGACATGGTGAGATCCTTCTTAACTGATGACCCTTGTCTTCCATGCTATCACAGATAATCCTGTCCAGGCTACATACACAAACATTGTGTCACTTGTAAGCTTGAAGAAATGAGTATGAAAGCATGAGAAAATGTGCCTGCAATCCTATACAATAGGTATGAGTGAATAAATCCAGTTCTGTTCAAAATAAACAGGTAGAAATCTACCCTTCCTATGCAGCCTGCAATGAGCTTTGTTACACTAGCTGTAACATTGTTTTGTCTGTTAAGAACCTATAGCTATTGGAAGTGTATTACACAAGGTGCAGTAGTAAGTGTTTGAAGAAAGTCAGCAATGAACATGCATGTCTTCTGTAGAATTTAAATTTTGTTTAAGATGTTACATTTTATTAAATATCTTTGCTATCATTTAATTATCATTATTTTGTACTGAAATAGGTGAAAATTCAGAAAGTGACAAAATATTTTTCTTTGATTCTACTAGTTACCATAATCAAAAGCACATATTTCCATCAGAAAACTATTTCCACTAACTTCTAACAAACGTTAGATTCCAATGCAAACCACTGTCCTTCTCTATAAACATCAGTGGTCTTCACAGGGCAAACCATTAAACACTCTTCAGTTAAACTGGATATAAAGCCAAAGAATATTTTAAATAAGGAAATAAAAGTCCTTGCATTTTTATTTCCTAAAGTTAATTATATCGCATAGCATTTGCCTGGACAGCCTTTTTTTTTTTTTTTTTACAATTCTTCAATTTAAGTATGAAAGGGCCAGCAAGTGCATAAACAGTTTTAAAGCATTTTTTAAAGCAGATAAGGGTGAAAACAAATTGTCCCCATTGTTCACATCTCTTCTTGCTTTATTGAAGATAACTTTAATGTGATATATCTGACTGAAGATATAGATTAAAGATGAACTGAAGTAATGTATATGACCTGAGAAGAAAAACTGATGTTTTCCTGGAAAATCCAGTAACATTATTATATGCTTGTAAGGCTTATCCAAAGTGCCATCAAAAAGCATTCTTCCCTCTTCAACCTCAAAAAATATTCAAGGCAATCAAAAATAAATGAAGGTATGAAATTTCAGTTTAAAAAACCCACTATAGTACATACTTGAAAATATGAGAGGAGAAAAAAAACCCCAGTCTTTCCAGTATCTGTTAAGTTTAGAAATTATTTTAAAAGGTTGGCTCATCAAATTAAACATGTCAGGTATTATTCGTTATTTCAGTTCAGATTAAAATAACAAATACATAAAATAAAGCAATTAATCTGCTTTCCATTCAAACTTATACAGGCCCAAGAGCAATGAGCTGATTGGCACCTCAGTGAGTAGGCTTCACACTGCTTATTATGCAGAAAGGCTATCAGAATGTTTTTGTCAGAGACAGCTATAAGCTGCCAAACAAAGATTTGCAATCACAGCAAAATATTACATTTCCCAAAAGTCATGGACATTGTAACTTCTTTGAGAAATGAGACTCATTTCAGTTTTAAATGACACTGAAGCATTGAAAAGTTTAAAGATTTGCATGCATCATAATTTAGAAAAAGTGCAGAGAGTTGTTTTATCTTATTGTAATGAACTTCAATTCATAATTCATCATTTTTAATATTTTAATAGATTTCATGTTTTAAAGCCTACTGAAGAAAACTGGAAAACCACAGGGTATAGAAGAATCCTCACTACAACAGAACAGTAGCAAATATTTCATAGTTCCCTAAGCAATGAGGGCTTGCCTCAGTAAAATTTTATGTACCCTTTACCCTCAGACATTAGGGAATTGGTATCAAGAAGCTATTCATGACATACTCAGAGACTCTGTATCAGTTTAACTTCGTATTCTTCTCTCTGGAGTTTCTAAATACTTAAAACTATGTGAAAACGTAATAATTTCTCAGTGAACAGCAAGGAATAAACAGGCCTTGTTCTAAAGTCTGTAGGCAGTAACAAGAAAGTGAATCACAGTAGGGAAATCTCAGGTATTAAATAATGAAATAATTAAATAGAATGGACAACTCTAATTTTATTTATTTAGGAAAAAATATTTATGTTAGAAATGTACTGATTCGTGGAAATTAGCATAGTTCCATAAGCTTTCAAGGTAGAGCGTCAAAGACAGGCTTTCCAGCCCTGGGATAAAATATGAGTGTCTCTACATTTGTCCAGAAGCTATAATGTAGTCAACAACGTGGTGATTTTATGTTCAGGATCTCCTGTCTGGATGATGGTAGAAGCCTAAAATTTACAGCCAGACCTACAGTTTCAGCTAATAGATTTTTACTCCAGTGGAGGTACCAGCCATGTTCCAGTTCACCACTCCTATTGCAAGAGTGATAATCTCTGGTAGGTATGCACTCACGTGATTCGACAAGGTCATCCTACCCACTACCTAGGCTTACCTGGAAAAATCCTTATAAAATGATACTGATTATAGACCATTCCCTGTGGATGCAGAGAAAGTCACAGAATGTATCTGGATGTTCAACAGACTAATGACAAAGCTACAGGCAGTTCTGGATTTTAAATGTGTTTCAGTTCTGTCCCAATTCAGGACTTTGCAGCTGTTCTCTAAGAACTTCTCTGTGATCTCTCTCTTTTTTCACTCAGCTTTCATCCATACAGAATAGCATCTTTGGGATACATTCACTAGAAAGTCCCCTTTGGTATTTCTGTTCTTATTTGTAGTGGGAAACTCACAGCCATCTTACTCCTGAGTGGATGAAAGAAGATGAAAGAAAGAATGTACAAAGCAAAGAAGGGAAAAAGCACTGGTTATCAAATTGCAAAAGAAAAAATTGTAGCTGACAACTCATTCACTTTACTGAGGTGTTAGATTCTAACAATTCAAAAACTTTCTGTTTTTCCTTATTTAATGATTTGCACTCCTCCACACATAAAATATGCCTTTATTCTATTCATTGTTAGTATTTTTAAGTGAGTTTCAGTATTTATCCTGATAAGGCAGTATAGAAAACATGTAAAGTACTCAAGTTACACTAATAAGAAGACAGAGAGTTTGTGTCATTGTCAAGAACATACACCAGCATACATGTGAGTCCCAGGAATGGAAAACTGAGGGTTTTTTGATTTGCAAAAAGATGCAAGATAACTGTACCTTGGCAGAACTAAAATCTTTTGTTCTTCCATATTGGCCACTGAGGCCTTAGGAAAATAGATCTGCTCATTCTTAGCCATCAAACACAACACTTTTTCTTGTGAACATTTCAAAAAGGTTAGCAAAATTATTTATTTTACCCAAATTTGATAATAAGGAAGGACAGGGTAGAAGGATGATCAGACGAATGAGAGTATGTATTAAGTGTGTATTAGAGAGCTTTGCCTCGTATAAATCTGTAGGCTTACAGAAACAAACTTAAGAACTTGAAGAAATGAGTCTACTGATGAGGGAATATTTTAGGCTTGTTTTGAAGTTTTCTAAACCTCAGTAGATATGTTTTTTTAGTTCCAACAGACTAATGGTAGCAATAAAACAAAAAACTTTTTGGAAGATACACTTATGGAGAGGTTATAGAACATAAATGCTATTAGCCAGTAGATAGTTGGCCAACTTGGAAGATCTCTTCCAGTCCTCTTTCCTAGATCTTTGACTATACTTTACTGAACAAAAGCACTGTTGACATTTTTTTTATTTCTTTGAAATCCCATAACGAAAATGTGGCAGAAAGAACACCCTAAAGTTTATTTATAGTCTAAAGAAAGGAAAAATTGTATCAATAAGCTTGAACATAAAAAGTCTAGTTTCCTGTACAATTACTTCTTATTGCAAGAATTTTAATTACTTCAGTTACAGTTGTCCTGTTCATGGACGATGCGGTTTTTTGCACTCATGACTTCCACAGAATGCCCCATGGCATCAGTGAAGTAATGATACAAGAACTGTAAATGCAATTTGGATAACAATTTTGAGAGCAAGTAAGAAAGAAGCAGAAAGGCAATGCTCCACATCTGCACAACTGCAACTGTACTGTAGAAACAGAAGCACATACGAGGGCTCTGCCCCAGCTCAGGCCTTAGCAAATCTGTATCTGACTGTAGCCTCCAGACTGGGAGAAGAGAGCTTTCAGACCAGATGCACAGTATAAAGGTTTTATGAGTATTCAGCTAACTAACCATGGACATGAGCATATCATTAAACAAGTACTTCAAGAAGTGGTATGGACGAAGACTAGTTTTCCATCAGATATCCGTTCAATTTTAAAAGAATCATAGCAAGACCTTAGTGTGAACTCACACACTAAAAGACATTAAAGAAGTCCCACAAAAGATGTTTTGAGTGCCCTGAAAGCTTCAGATGATATTTCACATGCATTTTTAATCTCTTCTGCTCCTAATGCTATGTTTATAGTGCAGTGATTTATTCAATAACTAATAGTGGCTCATAACTTGCACCTTGATGCCTATTTCCATGACTGTAAAAATTTCTTAAAATTTCTGCCACTGTCATTTCAGTTGAAAACAGCAATCAAGTTCAGAAGTTCAGTTCAAAGAGGAAATGGAAGAGAGGAAAAGAAAAAGAACTCACCAACTCAGTATGATCATACTCATTGCACATTATTTGTTGAGGAAGACATTCTTAGGAGACCATTTATAGTATATTTTAAAAAATATAACGAAAAAATTATTTCAAACTACATAGCCCATGTAGATTTTGTGCAGTCTTTGATAAATACATTGCAGCTAGAGCCAGTTTTTTACTTCTGATATGTTTTCAATACAAAAGGGATAGGGAATCGTCCCTGTGTGACCTTAGAACATGCTCCTGTTTCAACATTGTCTTATGACCTTTCTTATAAAAAAGAAGTGATCTCACTGTCTAGGTAACTTTGGCATGGAAGTCTTTGTCCAGCAAGTCTCAAGATTCCCTTCAGGGTGTCCTCAGAGGTCAAAATACCTTGGGATTCTAGGTTAGTCTTCAAAAAGACTAAAAATGAAGGGCAGGATTCTTAATATAACAGTGAAGAGAGATACGTATTTTCCTCGTTAAAACACTAGGAAATTCTTCTGAAAGTTTATTATAATTTCAGGAACAAGAGCAAGCATTGCTCCCCTGCTTCATGCTGGCTCAGTCATTCCTTCTTTATAACAATGACCATCTCCTCCTGTAAGTACAGCCCAACTTAAAACAGAGTCACTTTTGACCATCTCGGTTGTACCACAAGTACTTCATGGTTTCACTTCAATAATCCTCTCCTGATATTGTAGACACTTGACAAAAGCTTCCATGCAGCAGAAATAAAGCTGAGATGCAGATTAAAGGGCCTAGATTTCCTTTTGATGGATGCCAAATTATTTCCACACCATAACGCAGGCACTTTTCGTTCTTGGTACCTTCACCAATGCACTCTGCTGCCTTAAATTTATTAACATCTAGTTTATATTAACATCCTTTCTAAAAAGTCTTGGAGTGAAATTAGAGTATTATCTTTTTTTAACGAGCTCTTAGACTATTAGAACTGTGTCTTAAATCTTGTTAGGTTGCAAGGGCCCATTTTTTTTAAACTAATGTGATCAAAGTACATGAAAGTAACAAAGTATTCTGAACATTTTAATAGGTTTCCAATTAGATTTTAAAAATACACTCAGATAGAACCCAAAAAGTTTATGCTGTTTTATCACAGTTCTCTGAAAGCCTCTGCTGCACAAGTTTTAGTTTCAAAGGTTTACAGATTATTCTGGAGACATTGAAGACAAAGCACAATGCAATTTGTAATTCACTAAAAATTAAAAGTACCGTAACATGGGATCAAATGTAATGTGTAAATTTCATAATCTAAATTGTATCTTTCTCTTCCCCATCATGATACACAGAAGAAACTATATACTTCCAGTAGACTGTAGGTATTCTTACTAGCAACTTTTCTTTCAGGCCCTGTATAATACATTCTAAGGGAAAACACGTTTTCTCTGAAAAAGGGAAGCAGCATAATACCATGGGACTGGAGGTTATGATTTCCCTGTTGCTTTATCCTCTCAAGATGTCAGTGACCTGCAGAACTGGGAAGAAGTAGTGCATCTTGTGTTCTGCAGGCTGAATACTACTGGTATTTAATTTTTTGCCATAGGAAGAAAGTCTCCTTTCAATCTCAATTTCTGCACATCAAATGTCAGTATCGCTGGTGGACAGCATGTGTACAAGGTAAAGAGGGATCATTGCAGAGACCACAGGC
The DNA here is from genome assembly GCF_030867145.1 of Opisthocomus hoazin. Classification (NCBI taxonomy): domain Eukaryota; kingdom Metazoa; phylum Chordata; class Aves; order Opisthocomiformes; family Opisthocomidae; genus Opisthocomus; species Opisthocomus hoazin. The sequence continues at coordinate 111,720,007 of NC_134414.1, read as the reverse complement.
CTTTCTTCACTTGTGAAGCTGATGTTCATAAATTCTTAATGCACTCTCAGAGAAACTAGTCACAACAGGTTGCCGTGTTAGTAACAGAGCTATGTTACTCAATGGCTGTTGAAGTATGGCCTGACAATAGTCCATTGGCCAAACTTCATCTAACTTTTCTCAGAAAAACACCTCATGAGGCATAGATGACTAGTGAGGAGTACCAGTGGAGGCACGAAGTGACAGATATGGAAGAGAAGTGGTAGCAGCTATTACCAAACAATTTTTCATATCCCCCATTTTGATGGCTTATAATTTCCTGAACTGTGTCTAGTAGAAAATAATATTTGTTTTTTGGCAGGATTTTTAAACCCAGGTCAATTCTTTCACCCATGTCAAATAACTGCTTTACAAACAGATCCTACACAGTAACTAAGCAGGCCAAACCCTGTGATACTGGAAAGAGAAGGCAGCATAAGGAGCTCCATAAACTAGTATCGCTACAGTAGCCTCCACATAATGAAACCAGAAGCTAAGCTTCGTAACTGCTTTGATGCAAAAGTTAAAGGCTTACCTTCTGGAAGAAATTTCTGCCTGTGTGGTCCATCCATTATCTGACAGTCCTAGAAATCTTCCAATTACTCTAAAATAGATAACACAGAACCTTGTCCTAAAGATTCATAGCCTAAGTAAACAATCTAACAAAGAAGGTGTATTTTTTATCTCCTTTAGATGAAAGTGTATGTATTTAAGCATTCAGTGAAATTAAGACACACACAAACAAACAAACACCCCTGAAAAAAGGAATACTTTTGCCCATCACCTAGAAGGGAAGAAAATTATTAGTGCTGTAAACTCTACTTAATGCTTTACAGCAGGTTTCTAGCAAGAGTTCTTAGAATTAGAGAGCACCTATTCACAGATGCATGCTTTTTAACATACTCCCTTTCGAAAACCTGAGTTCTGTGGTGTCATGTAAATGTAAAATCCAATGAACTGTAATGGAATTCTGCATAAATAAAGGGTTAATATAAAGGGGATTGGTTCATTCCCTAACCTCAGTTCAGTGTCTCACACAGCTTGGCTATCAAAGATTGTAAATATTGTTTCCCTGTCTGAAACTCTTAATGCACTGTACACCTATGACATAATTGGTCTGCATAGGTTTGGATATTAATGTAAGTTTATATTCTATTTTTTTTAAAAAGAGGTGCATATAGAAATATCTAAGAAAACACCTGATTTTCGTTGTTAAAATATTGATACATATGATAACTCATGAACTTCAGAATCAATGCATGTGAGCATCTTCAGATAATCATAGAAGTAGAAAGCTGTGTAAATTAAGATGAATATAGAGAAAAAATACATAAAGATGAAGGAACACATAAGAATATATAGAGATCTATAGGACAAGGAGTAACGGTTTTAAACTAAAAGAGGGTAGATCTTGGATATAAGGAAGAATCTTTCTACAAGGGGGTGATGAAACACTGGCATAGGTTGCCCAGAGAGACGGTAGGTGCCCCATCCCTGGAAACACTCAAGGTCAGGTTGGATGGGGCTCAGAGCAACCTGGTCTAGTTGACGATGTCCCTACTCACTGCAGGGGTGTTGGGCTAGATGACCTTTAAAGGTTCCTACTAACCCAAACTATTCTATGATTCTATGAAAACAGTCCATTTGGAAAAAATTCCTACTACAAAAAAGAAAAAAAAAAAGAAAAAAAAAGAAAAAAAAAAAAGAAAAAAAAAACATTGCTTACCAGTATAATTACCATACAACCACCTATACATATCACTTCAATGTCAAAAAAGATCAACTCTGTCAGGGGAATAAAATACAGCTTTTTTCCAAACTTAAGAATTCAAGTCATACAAACAAACTCAGAGAAGGAAAAAAAAAGATGTAATTCCCTCACCTGCTAAAGCAACAGGAATACAACTTCCTTATAATAAAGGAAACCAAAATCCATTTCTGAAAACTTTTTTTTGATTAAGTTATTTGGCAGGAGTGAAGAACTACCAGAATTAGAATTCATGGCTATTTACATTTGTTCCTGATTTTCTAACACTTCTTTTGAAAGATTCAGAGTTAACTCAGTGTCCAGGCCAAATTTCAAGTGCAGTAATTACATTCTGGCTCCTTACAATGCCAAGTGCCTCCGTCTGCAGCTGAGCTACTCTCAAGATCCATAGCAGTGTGTCCATACTTCTGTAGTAAATGACATGACATAAATTTGTATTTTAATCTTGTAAAAGCCAGTATGAGGCATGCTGTTTAACTAGGTTCTGTCGGTACACTACTTTGAGATTTTCACATACACAAGTTTCTAGAAGACAAAATGAAATCATAATTCAAGGGTAGCTGGTTCCTCAAAAGACAAGCGTGTCTGAATGCTGCGGTGAAGGAATCTGAGGGAAAGGAAAATGAAACAAAGAAAAGGTAGAGGTGGTTATGTCATCCTGGATGTGAAGAAAAGCTGGAGGTGGAATCTTGAGCAATTCTTCCATCCACGTGCAGAAAGAGGGATTTATTAACTTCATTTCCAACAGAGGTTAAAAAAAAAAAGAAAAACAGAACTGTTTAAAATAACGGTTCTGCCCAGATGTTGCAGTTTGGCCATGGCCGCAACATAGGGCCATGAGGCTGCTCTGTCACCTCTCACCCCGCTGGGGTGGGGAGGAGAATGGAAAGAAAAAGGAAAAAAACTCATGAGTTGGGATAAGGGCAGTTTAACAGAACAGCAAACATAGGGAGCAGTAACAACAACAATGCTGATATGCAGAATATACAAAACAAACAGCGAAATGCACAGATCAACTCTCACTGCCCGGTGCCCTGCGTGCTCTGAGCTGTGACCAACTTCCCCTGGCCAGCTCCCCCACCCAGAACCCAGCATGATGGCATATGGTATCGAATAACCTGTTCTGTTTGGCTAGTTTGGGTCAGCCTACCTGGCTGTGTCCCCTTCCGGCTTCTGGTGAAAATTAACCCTGTTCTGGACGAACCCAGGACAGCAGACAAAGTGCTGTTTTATACCATATGTGGTTGACAAGACAGC